>NW_010548054.1:0-10077 GCF_000687285.1 Phaethon lepturus | reverse complement strand
CCGCCCCGGAGCCCTTCGCCTCGGTGGCTTCCGAGTTATTATGTCACCAAGTTTCTTGTCATCTAAGTTACGCTCTGGACTTACTGTCACACCGCTGGCTCACTGAGATCTGGAAGTTAAGATGTAAGGAGATGCATTGTGCAGCTTCTGGCTTAATTAAGCCATTAAGATTTTTTTTAGCACAAGCAGTTTGAATGCCCAATTCAGCATGCGCGCTGGCGAGCCTTGCACTGCTCTCGTTCTGAGGTGAAACAGATTGTGACGGGGGAGACGTGTAGAGCCGAACTAAGCCCGTCCCTAACGTACATTGTGGCCTCGGAGATGAATTAATTAGACTTTCCTAGCTTGAAGTTGGCAATGGGCCCCCAGGCCCGTGCTGGGCGTGCGCACCCTGTTTGGCGCGGAGCTGGCGCTGCGGAGCGGGAGGTATTGGTTTGACAGCTGGCGGAGGTTGTCTGCGGTCTCCTGCAAGCGAAGGGAAGCGGGGGAGAACTGGCTGTTATTAGGTGCCCTGTTGGGAAGTGCTGAAGTGACCTTTGTGCCTTGGGGATTGTAGCGCATCAGCTGCTTTCGTAGCGTTGGTAGAACAAGTGATGAAGTTGCGGCTTTCTCCATCCTTAACGTACAGGTCGCAATGGATCGTGTGCAAAACTGCATGAGAGGCAGAAGCTGTATCCCTTTACCTGACTAAGGACAAAACAGGAAAAATCTGTGTGTGTATGGAAAGAATGAATGATATATAAGGGGGTGTAAAATATTCGGGTTTCTTTCCTAGCAAAACATGAAAGCACACGATTATACTTCATTTGTTATAGAAGTTTTCCATTTTCATAATAATCAAAATTTCATTTCTGACAATGTGAAGAGGATCAAAGCAAGAAAAAGTCTAGCTTTCCTTTTACAATCTACGTGTATTGCGCAGAAGCAGTAGGGAATTTGCCTAATATAGCCTTTTTTTCTCTGTCCCATGAAGTGTTCGGTCTGGAAGGGTAACATAAAAGATAAAGCAAAAAGCACTCATTTTACTTCATCAATAGTTAGGAAAGCAAAACTAGTATCTTCTCTTTAGAAGTTAACACTTATTCATTATGGACTTCAAATTTTACACATTTTTTTTTCTCATCTGTTTTCTGTGCCAGTCCACAAAATAAAAGACAACTACTGAAATATCATATAGTTCCTGTGTTGGGTAGAATACAAAGAAGCTGGATGTAATTCTATTACGTAGGAAGACCACTGCTGATACATTGGTGACATTTTAAATCATGAATGACTTCCACTAAGAATGGTCTTATGCTCTCTTCTCATTTTATTGTTTTTTCTTTTCCCTCCTAATTTCTCCTTGAAGTTCCAGCCAAACTAGAAAACCAATGATTCAGTTTTGGAAAAAAAAAAAAAAATCAGCTAATGACAGTATTTGTTTGTCTAATTACTTTACACTTCTGGGTTTCAAATCAGCAGAAGCACTTAGGTTTCCAGTTCCCTTCCCATTACTAGGATCTGACAAGCTTGCATTGAAAATGCAGACTGGGCAGCAATTGATTTTTGCTAATGGTCCCAGTACTAATGAACAATCTCTGATTTTATTTGGCCTATTTATGTCAAATTGAATCACCACTCCTCCTAATACCCTTGGAAACAAGTGTTTCTCCATGTTCCTCTCCCGAGAATAAATAAATGCAGTCTGACAAAACTGCTGCTATGGCACATGCACGATGCAACCGTGGGCCATCTCTGCAGTCTTGCGGATTTCTGCTACATATGTGTGGTTCTGTCCAAGTTTCCCCTTATTTTGAAACACAAGGCATAAAACTACTCAAATTTCTCCCAAATGTTTGTTCCCTGGCAACTGCTGTGTTTTCATCAGCAGTTTCAATGCAGAGGATTAGCTAAAACCAATGAGCTCAGTGATGGATAACAGAAGCAACTGGTTGTTCTGGCAAGTCCATCCAAGCAGTTTATTAGCAACTGTTGAGATTGTTGACTCCAGTTTTTCTACAACAAAAAATCTCTTGAACAGAGCTGGGTGGGTGGGTGGTGGTGTGACAGGGAAAGTGTTAAAGGAGAAGGGATTCTGGTATCAGGAGCACGGAGCGCTGGCTGCTGGACTACCGAACCTTTGTGAATGCCAGCTACCAGTGTGGGAGGATCACCTGGATGGTTGCAACTAGCTCATGGGATCATCTAGGTGTGCGGGGGATCACTGAGCTTTTCAGGCGCGATGTTATTGCTTGTCAGAGAGAAGCCAGCAAAGCAACATGAGATGGAAAGAGTATTTCTTCTTGATAGTCTTTTTCAGAAGTTGTGAATATTTATAGACAATCAGTAGTCACAAGAGCAGATGAGAGTATCTGAGACTTGGAAACAAGTGGATGGGTGATGCTTGTGGTGAAACTGTTTACCATTTTAGCTCTAAGCACAGTTCTGCAAAGGTTTTGAGTCTACGTCTGCATCTGAGACAATCATTTCAACCAAAATATTGTATACACTTAAGTAGTATAGTTGGTCAGAAAAGAGTGTTCTGCTCCTATAAAACAGGATGTGCATTCAGCAGATGTGGCTTCAGTTTTCCAGATATTTCTTGCACCTGAAAAATACACCAGATTTTTTTTTCATCCTTTTTCCTGCATTTTCAGACAATAAACTTTCTGGGAAAGAGACTGACTCTGTTTTTACATGTTTGTCAACAAACATTTCTGAGTTTTGGTTTGGATTTAGAGATGGAGTTATACTGCAAATTACTTTAAAAATTATTTTGTATTTCTTCTAATTACAGGCAGTTAAAAGACAATGTTCTTGGATGAAGACTTGGCCATCTGCATCACTAGATTAGACTGCTGCTGAACACCTACCTGGGAACATAAGAGACTGCCCACTCAGAAAATTCCCTTTACGCAGCCTGTGACAGCCTTTCTCGTACACCATATAAGTAAATGCATATTGCATTGATAGTGCCAGGATTTCACCCCTGCTGCTTAGCATACCAAGCCAGTTATGCATGGAAGTAGCAGTTACTTGTTAAGACAATATCTTTTTTCTTTAACAAGAAAATCATCCCATTGATGAAGCCTGAGTATGAAATACCACCTGTTAAGCAGAACAGATTAGGCATGGAAGGCCATTCATTATCATCAAAGCTGGCAATGTTTGTTTATGCATAAACAAACTCTAGCCTTTGTGGCTTTTATGTTTCTATACCCATTAAATTTTATTTTTTTAATAATCAAGTTACAGCTGTTCCAAAAAACTCCCCCTCGTGGGTACTCTGAGATTGTTTGCCTGTATTCCCACTTACAGTACATAAATACTTCCTGTGAATGATCTGTCATGAAAATGTGATTCTTATTTTGAGCTACAGGAATCGATGGGTTCCCTTATATGCAAATGTGGCAGGTTAATGAGGCAGGATTTTAACGGAGAGGAGTGCTGGAATCTTGAATACGATAAAGTGGCCAACAAACTGATTCGGGCTACTGAGGTTAACGCACAGTATTTAAAAAAAATAAAAAGCTTTACTTAGCAAATAAATGCACTCTGGCATATTATACACTTGCTTTGTTACATACTTGCTTGGGCAAATGCAAGGTGATTGATTATTTTACAAAACCAGGATAATATTAAAGACTAATAATGGAGTGTAATAATTTATGCAAAAGAGCATTTTTTTTTTTTTTTTTTACTAACACCTGCACTCATGTTGAAAAGGATCTTAGTCTCATTCTTTAGTATAAATAAAAAACATGTCTATTAGTGTAAGGCTCAAAGCTGTTGTTTTTTTTGGTCTGGTTTTCCTTTTAGGTAAATGTCAGCATCCTGTTCTGGATACATAATAAAGTTGGGTTTTTATCAAAGGCCACAGAAAAGTGTTTACCTGCTCATTTGATCGACTAGCATTTCTTTATTTGGAGAAATAGACATTTCCTCAGGAAAGAACCTTCTCTGGTAAGTAATCAAGGACACATTCTAACTGGCTTCCTGTTGCCGTTTTCTTGCTACACCACGCATCTATCCACCTTCAGTTTTGTTCAGTGTCCAAAGAGAATTTCAGAACAAACTTGATCCGAAGCCTACAGAAGGTGCTTCTGGTACACCTAGGTCAATGTTATGGATCATCCATCACTACCCAGATTCTAATTTTCAGCTATACTAAATGGCTCTAAAACCACTTAAACTGTGATTTTTCTCTGGAAAGTGAATATTTTAAAATGATCAAGACAGTTTCCTGCCCAGATGTTCAACAAGTCTTCCAGAACCATAGAGCTGACTAGTGGATTTTGGGCTAAGAGGGCAGAGTGATCTACTAGTTGAGCCAATCTTAAGATCATGTAGAAACCTGCTAAATTTCCAGTAAAGCAAATACAGCAAATATACCTTTCTTTGACTTGGACAGGCTTCTGCAATACAGTGAGGCCCATTTGCAATAATAGGAGTGGACAGAGCTTGCCAAAATCTTGTAGCCTAATTAGGCTGAAATTCAAATGAGAGAAGTCCAGCTGCTGAAAGAAAAACTGTAAAGCTGAAGAGGTAGAAACAATCACAGGTAAGTTAGAGAACCCTGTACATACTGCTGAAAGCAAATCTGTCTGGTTGGCAAACCTTAAAGAGAATTGCTCAGTGATTGTTCATCCTACTGAAAGATTTTATCCCAGGCTGTAACGCTTCCAAATCTACAGCAACACAAGTGTCCATCTAGCAAATAGAGAAGCCTGGGGCAAGTATGTCTTATACGTTTGATAGGACAGAAAGTTTGAAGTCTACCCCAGACTTTTATTCTCTGTTGGTCGTCTTCATCTCATTTTTTCATGTTTGCAAATTTTCTTTCCATCCTTTGTTCTTCATTCTCACCCTGAAAAGAGATTGGGTGTTTATGGTCTATAAAACTCAAACTGATACAAAGCTACAGGGAAAAATCATCCCATCAGCCATGAAATCTTGTCAGCCTGTTGTCTGTCTAGTATGTTTTACCCAACTTCTCCAATTTTAATGTCTGTTCATTTATACATATGTTGGTGTACACATGTATATATGCACGCATGCATAGTAGGTACACGTAATAAGTATCATAAACTATATATGTTTTTTCTATTTTTTGCTACTTAAAATTCATGATGCTTTAATATACTTAAACACTTTCCACTTTCATAACCGGAGAAATGAGTGTAGAAAGATCAACTTTACTTTGCATTAGGCCATTAGTTATGTTACATATCTGCACACCTTGGTTCTTACTCTTTTTCTCATCCTGGCATGCCCTCACAAGGACATTATTTATAGTCATTATTATTTTAATCATCCAACTCTGGAGGAGTTAATATTGCCAACTTCATCTTTCAACCACCATGTTGTAGGTCCCTAAAGTACAAATATCTTAAAAATCAGTAGTTTTATTTAAGTTCTGTGTTTCTTCTTAATCTGATTTTTAATGTTCAAAAGGCATTGTAATAGGAGAGGAATAATGGCAGAAAACTAACCCGGCTCCCAAAGTGTTGCTGTTCTGGTCAGATGAAAGTTTGTTGGAGATTTTGAGCAGACTATACTCCCTGTAAAGAAGTGATTTACAAGGCACAAGCCTATTAGAAATAAGAGTAACCTCTGTCATGATCATTTATGAGGAAAACATTGAGCTTGGGAAAACTGTGAAAAAATTTACTAAGAGCATGAAGCAAGTAAATCTTTGCCAAAGTCCCGCATGTGTCCATTAATTTAACAGTTTTATTATGTGGCTGATGGAAATCTTTCACTGTGTCAAATAGCAATAAATAATGAATGGATTGTCTGATTTTCAGCATGACATCAACAAATCTCGTAGTCAAGCCCTGCAGAGAGAGCTGTCCTTGGCTCTCACTATGTCCTTTGCTATGGGCATCAGAAGCAAATTTTAGTTTTTCCAAGTAACTACAGGCACCCTGCACAATTCCTATTGTCACATCTTAGACTTCCCAGTTCTAGGCACAACTCAACAGCAGCAGTCAGACTGGCTTTCAAGAAGCCGCCTTGCACCCCTCCAAGTGCATTGCTGGCCACTACCTTGCTTAAAACTCTCTTTTCTGCCCTACACTTTTATTGGATATTTGTTAATTACTCCCCTTTGCACATTGTCTCTGGTCATAAAATATTGACCACAAAGTTGCTTTTTTTCAGGTGTATGTGAAATACATAATGTTTTTTTCTATTTCAACTTACACCTTTTAAAACTTAGAGGAATGTGCAGCAGGCACCTTTTTCCTTCTGGAGGTAAAAGTTTGACTGCCCTTGCAGTCTGCAGCGTTAGAGTACTCTACGTACCTCTCAGCTCCCGCGACAGCGTTTCTCTTGGGCTGGTGACCTCTCACCATGCTCGGTTGAGTTCTTGCCTGCTTGGGTAAGGAGTTTTGTTTTGATCAGGCTAAATCTACAAGCTGGCAAGAAGTAACGCTGCTCTCACTAACTCACTCAGAATTACTTTAAAATTTGGTTTGCATCACTTGAAGCTATTGGCAGGACAAATTCAGGTCCCAGGTTTAGAACAATCCTGACTTTTGGGGAAAGCTTGTTTTGGGATTTTGACTCTTTACTTGCTGTGTAAAACGGTTTATTTAGTTTCCAAATTGATTAAGAAACATTTTTTTAGTAATGAAAACCCTTCAGTGAGCAGTCTAGTGAGTGCAAATAGGAAGGAAGGATACAGAATGGAGAGTAAACAGCTGAAAAAGTTTCCCATTTAAAAAAAAAAAAACACTGCATGTATTTGTTGATAGTGATGATCACAAGCATCTGTCTGGATTAGCTCTTTCAGCTTTTTAGCAGGACAGAATCCAGCCACTCGTACCTCCAGTTTCACTCCTGAGAGTTTCTCCTCTCTGTATTTTCTGTCACCTTATCATGCTCCAAAATCATGAATGAATCAACCCTTTCCCCAAGAAGTGTAACACTGCCACTATTGTATTCACCATACAAATAGAACATAGTGCTCTAAAGAGATTTCCCTAGCAATAAAATATCAAGTTTTTTATTTTTTCAGTTACAAAGTTTTTCTGTTAACCATGTACTTATAACATTTGTTTCAGTGATGTGGCACTGCAAAGATTTTTGTAAAAGTTGATAGTGGTAAAGCAGAAACGTGGGTCACCATCCTATCTCACTTTCTGGTGTGAAGCTGATTGTGAAGGTAGAAAATCAATATACAATAAAGGTGGTGCATGTTGAAACTAAATTGAAATGATTGATTTTTTCCCAGGATCATTAGATTCTCCCCAAAAACCTTTGTTTCTGGTTGTGGAGAAGTATTTACTCTCCCCTTTACTTTCATGGTGTAGTTCATTTGTTTGCGTGGGGTTTTTTAGAAAGAGAGTAAGACATCACTTGTGCAGGAAACAAATGCTGGAAATCACTGTATTTCAGAAGCGTTCCCAGAAGTCTCTGTAAACACAGAGTACTTAAAGGAATAGATATCTTCTTAATCCATGAACATCTTTAGCTGTTGTAAATTCCCATTCCACTCCCTGGAAAGTAAATAATGCAGTGCATTAGTGCAGTGTCATTTCCCATCAGAAGACTTTGGGTATCATTCTGACTTGAGGCAGAGTTGGCCTGAGGCTTATTATGAGCTTAATTGCAGGATGAGAAAAGAACCGTATTCATATTATAGCACCTTGCCTCACTGAGATACTTCTCACCTGCTACGTATATGCGTGCCAAGAAAAAGTTTCTGAATAAATCATGTTCTGTGTTCACACCCCAGGTCAGACTGCAGGAAAGCCATCGACTCTGCTGCAGGATAATTCAAAGAGTCTTGCTGATCTTCAGGAGACTAACATCCAACTTTTCCCCCATGTTTCAGGAATGTAATGATTGAAATTGAAAACATCCTGCTATACGTACAAAGTAATCAAGTCCTTTCCACTATCTTACATTTAACCTGTGCTTATGTGTCAGCTGTGCTGAATAAATGATTGGAACTGCCTACAAGTTACTACTTAAAGAAAATGGAGCCTTCAGTGAACCTGAGTATTGTTGACAGAAATAGACTATTGATATCGACTCTGCGTAGATATACACCCCTAAACAAGAAACTGATCCTTCAGGAGTAACAGAGAAAACCATGGCTGGCCATGAAAAGTCCCTCAGCAGAAATCTGCCATGCTTGGTTCGGTTCTATGCTCAGTGACCTTTGCTATGAGGCTCCTATAAATTCCCTATGTTCATGTTTCACTTTCTAATTAATTTCACCATCTGGAAGCATCTCCTTCTATTCATTACATGTAGTTCTTAATGCTTTTCCATTACTGATGATCGCATTACTGAGGCTAACCAACTTCAACCTCAATTTTTCAAGAACCTGTGAAGTGTGATCACCAAGCAAAGCAACGGCTGCATTCAGGAACAGAAGTGTTTACATCCCTCAATCTGTCCTCATACTGGTTTCCCTTATGTTTTTCCCACTGGATTTCATAAACTCTTTTTTTCTTTTTCATTTACTTAGTTTCACATTCTGCCTCTTTCTGTACAATCCCAGGCCGAAAAGATCTTTCTCTCCAATTGAGCTCACAGTGATTGTTTTCTTAATTTAATGTTCCACAAACTGCCTTAACTCTGACCTCCACCTTCACTAAGCAAGTTATAACCTTTTTACAGTTAAAAACTGGTGATAAGTCTCTGTGCCTAATTTTCCATGTGTAGATCACAGTACTATTATAACATAAAAATCAAATAATCACCATTTCAATAGTCTCTAACACTTCTATTTAAATCTATACACAACCTTTGTATCTTACTAATTTAAGATTTATTTTTGACAAGTTTCCAATGCATTATCTATTGAGTGTTTACCCTAGAGCAACAGCCCTAAAAGTCTAAAATGTCAAATTGCAAAACAGTCATTTAACTTTTTTTTAGGGGTCCCCCCCTGCATTTGAAATAACATTTTTCCCTAGATGGAAAACTTCCAAGGAACACTTTCTCTCAATGCTGTCTGTGCATTTTGCTCTGTTTTGAATGGCAAGATGAAAGATGACAGAAGAAGTGGGTTGTCAGAAGAATCATGGGAGACAAATGCATATCATATCTCTCTCCCTTCTCCTTACCACCATAAAAAAAAGAATAAAGATTACACCTTCACAGGGAAATAATCAAGAGAATATCTGAATTAATTAATGGTTACTACGTTTCCCAGTTTCCATAGTGGAACATCTTTGAAAATTGCAAGCATTCTGTGAAAAAATGTTGCTAGTTTTCAAGCTGCAATATTAGTAGTGCTTTGAGAAAACATAAACGTTTATGGATTAAAATATGGAGGTTCTCTAATTCTTTTAGTAGAGTACAAAACTCCAAGTCATCACAACTTTCTGACCATGGCAAAGATTAATATTTAAATTTTAAGATATTTTCTACTGTTTTTAATGGGTTTCTCTAACCCATGTCTTCATCTGTTTGATCACAGAATGAGTGGAAATGAGATCAGAGGGAAAATAGCACAACAGCAATGCTATATTTCAGGTCAGTCCCTGTTCAGTTCTGATGAATGTCTGTGTTTGCAGCACAGGACAGGTTCATCCCATAGACTGCTCCAGTCCTGATCATCTCCTTGCAGTTCAGGTACAGCTAACAAGGCTGTCAAGACCAGTGTGAGAGCAGGTCCTTTTAAATCAAAAGTCAAACATCTTACATTTTTGAACCAGAAAGAAAATATTTGTACAAAAATCTGTAGGAGCAGTATCTTGTTAGAAACAGTTATGAGTGCCGTGACACTCAACTGGAGACAAACCATTATTAGGAAAATGGTGTTAGCTGTTACGCATGTGACCTAATGACAACTTTAAACATCAGAGTTATTGATGTAAGTCCTTACTTTCCTCTGCTGTGTACTTGCAAACAGTATATGCCTTTCCTTAGGGCACCGCTGTAGGAAACAAAAGTTTCTGCTACTAAAAGGTGGTAATTGTCCATTTGCCCCCGTGGAACAAAATCTGTTTCTTTGCATTCAAAATGTATGTTTACATTCTGAATTTTCAGATACCCACTGGAGGCTGTTAGTAGAAGGTCCTTTTTCTTCCCATCACAGATGCAAACTACAATCACAGAATCACAGAAACACTAGGT
>NW_010548053.1:39888-51812 GCF_000687285.1 Phaethon lepturus | reverse complement strand
GGTTACCGCAGCCACTGCGGGAGGCCGGCACAGGTACCCGGAAGGCACCGAGCGGGGAAAACTGGCCATCGTCTTTCCAAAATTATTGTTGCTTCTTGTAATTTTTGCTTAATGCGTCGCGGATGATGATGCCTTTAACTAGATCCACTTAACTGTGTTGAAATGTTGTTTTTCTTAGACTGATGTTGGGTTTATCCCCTTATGTCATAATTACTAAATGAGTGGGGTAATGACACATAGTATTTCGAAAAGGTCACTTGATTGCAGGTAGAAATCTGCTCGCAGCACCATATGCAACATGACTTGCTTCAAAATGCCACATATGTGCTTGATTAGGTGGCATTGCTCAGCACGGCAAGACCAAAGCTGGTTTCATTGCACGAGCTCATAGTGGTGTTGCTGAAATTTATACTGAAATAGGGACATTTTGCATGTATCAAATGGCAGTATCGAAGGTCTTGATCCTGCAAGTTTGAGCAGTCTGCTCAACGATTTCGGCGTAGCCATTGCTGTGAAATTAAGTATTGTAGTACTTCATTTTGTGTTTGTGCAATCTTCACTTTCCACTGCAATACAACAGTGAAAAAAACCCCAAGCATTAACGATGAAAATGTAAAATAAGCAATAAAAAGTGATGCATATTCCAAAAAGGGAAAAACAAAACAAAACAAAAGCCAGGGAGCAGTTTACCCTACTATATGTAGCCATATGTATTGTATGTTAGTCCTTCTGTCCAATGGGAAGGACTATTCCTACAGGCCCATAAATGAGTGGCACTGCTAACCCACGAAGCTTCACCAGTATGTGGAAGCATTTTATGATGGTACCAGTACCACAGACTATTGCAAACCTGAGAAACAAACAGGAACCTTCCTGCCCATGAGCAGAAACTTGGGAGTCTGGAAATAACAAGTTGTTTTTACAACAGGGAAAATTAGTACAGTGAAGTTTTAGCTGCAGTTAATGGCCAGGCATTGATTTTCAGTTTGCTTAGGGAGTATACCTTGCTTAATACCGTTCGAAGATCTGCTCCACGTTATGCCAGAAGTCTCAGAGAGTGGGAGGCCCAGGCAGGTCCCTCCATGTTTCTTCCAAGATACAATAGGAACAGTTAAAGGCTTTTTATACTGCCGTCTTGCTCGTGGCCAGCTTATTCTAGGAAAAGCACATGGCCTAAACATTCTTGTTCCATCCTGATTTTTGCCTGGTTTAAGCTTCTCGGGGCTGTTTGCAACCTTGGTGAGTTAGAACCACCTCAATGTTTGCTAAATGTAGCATGAGGTAAGTTCTGGCCCTATACCAAAGTAACCCGGGATCGTGACAGCGTCAAGTTCCTCCTCTGAGATCTGAACTAACCTTTTCTTCTTCAAATCAATATCAATAGTGAAAAGCAGAGTGGAGAGTAAGGGGGGCTGGGTGTGGTTTGGGTTGGGTTTGATTTTTTTAATTATTAAAACTTAACTGGCTTGAAAATTTCTGTGGCAAATAAAGTTCCCAAACAGACTTAGAAAGGAGTTACCAAAAATCGCATGGTACAAGCAGCCAGAAACAGCACCATTAATAGCATGGTCATGTGAAGAGGCACTGAAGTCTTCTTTGGATGTGAATATCCCCTGCTTTACAAGTTAGCTCTACAGCCCGAGCTGTGATGACTTTAAACTTGTAACTGTTCCCTTTTAATAACAGTCTGGCTTGTAAAAGTGGTTTCTATGGCTCCGCCAGGAAGGTGGTCAGGGGAGTTATGAAGTAACATATTCGTGCCTTGCTTTGTAGGCACAAAGGAGACCGCGTTCATATACGCAGTGACGTCGGCGGGCCTCGTGCATTCGGTGACGCGATCGTGCAGCGCAGGAAACATGACCGAGTGCTCCTGCGACACGAACCTGCGGCATGGCGGCTCGGCCAGCGAGGGCTGGCACTGGGGCGGCTGCTCCGACGATATCCACTACGGAATGTCGTTCAGCAGAAAGTTCCTGGATGTGCCTGTTAAGAACGTAACGGGCAAGAGTGGGAGCGGACTGGCGGCCATGAACCTGCACAACAACGAGGCTGGGAGGCAGGTACGTGCCACCATTCGGAAACGGCAGCAATTGCTTGCTCGGTTTCATTGGCAAAATGGCATCAACCAAACGCGGCCTGTCCTTGACTGCAGGTGCGGATGGGGCCGACGGCAAAAACTGCGCTAACACTGCCAAAGCAAACACATGCAAACCCAGAACCAGAGCTGGTTTTAACTAATTAACTAACTAAACTTCACAGGTTAAAATAAAGTCGCAAAATGAGAATTAGATCTGGAGTGCTAATCAGAGTAATCTCAAATAGGTACTTGATATTCTTGAAGTACTTGAAGTAGTCTTGTTATCAGCATAATACATGAGGAGTTTTTTCACTGATTAGTCTGTTATTATCATGACCTGCATTTTTAATTTGCTCTAATACTGAATGAGCGGGCAGGCTGGACATGAGGCATCGTTACCCACCCACAGCCTGGGGTCTGCCTCCGAGAGCAGAACTCTAGGACCGTTCAGAGGGGAAACTGAGGGTTAACCTTTTCCTTTAAAAGCTGGGATGGAAATGACACCTCTGTTTTAAAGTAGCTCACTGGTTAGGGCACTCCTCGGAGAAGTGAGAGGAGACTGGCTTCACGTAGCTCTTCTTCAGCCCAGAGGACTTCAAACCCACCGTTGCGGAGGAGAGGTGTGCGTGATGTTGGGTCCTCCAGTCCTGTTCTGCAGGGGATGATAAACGGGGCAGAAGCAGCCAATACAGGGAGATGTGAGTCTGGAATCTAGTGCTTGGGGCTTACGTCTGGAATGGCAGAGACTTGGATTCTGGTTCTTGCTTTAAAATTAGTTTCTCTGCTTTACCGTGGAGTTTTTAACTTCGTAAGTGTTTAATGGCTCTCTCTGGCCCCATAATACTTTAAAACTGTTCTGTTCAGTGACACAGCTAAACTGAAGAAAAAAAATGGAGGCCCTCTGGTTTCGACTACACATATCGATGAACTCCATTGTAACTCAGTAATTTCCTGTAGCCAGAAGCAGCATCAGTGGGTTTTACTGAAAATAACTTTCCTATCAGCCATAGACAGGTAACAGCCATAGTAAGCCATCATAAAAGCCATGGTGGTATCATTGCAAACTACTTTAATTTAAACTAATTTTTACAGTTTACAAGGTAATATATTTTATTTAATTTAATTAAGTTATATAGTTGGAAAACCAGAAAATCTTTCAGGGACACAGGCTCTTTTCAGGATTGAAGTAGAAGAAGCAAACTTTAAAACTAAGTAGATGCTGAGAACAGTTACTGTGAGTTTAATTAGATGCCAGTCAGCTAAATCATCTCCGAGGAAAGGTGGTTGGTATTGTGTAGTCAGGGACGTTAATAAAAGGAACAGTGATTCTTTCCTTTGGGAAAGAGCAAAGGGTTATTTATCGCATTTGGAGAGAGAGAGGGAGTTAAGGGAGTAGATAACCTCCATAAAGTTATCTCTCTTAATTTCAAGTTTTTTAATATACAGTACAGATATGAATGTTTTTTTGTAATACTTATGATTGTCATTAGACAGTGCCATTTTCTCAGGTTAGGGTGAGTAAGAGTGCAAGACTCCAGAGGAACTTCAAAGAGAAACAGAGATGTGATTTCTCTGTTTAGGTGGCAGCGACACAGGTCTCCGATACCCTGTGCTCTTGTCTGCCTCTATGTTAGCAGCAGCAGCAGTTTGCTGTCCTTTCGTCTCCAGTGACAGTGTTCGCTTATGCTCTTCCAGCACCAACCTCGTGCTCCTCCCTCACTCCTGCAGGTGTGCCAGCACATCTGGCTGGCTCTTGCTCTGTGGACTGTACCAAGGAACCATTCAGCTTTAATAAAAGACAAACCACACACACAGAGCCTAGAAGAGAAACTTTTCTGTTGGTGTGCTTTCTTTAAAGTGGGATCAGTTCCCTGATTTCATCTGTAGTGGTCACACCGGCAGTTGGGCCACCTGCGTTATGGGGACAGGACTGACTGGCGAAGGAGAACAGAGCATTCAGCAGAAGAGAACGTGTTTTCAAACAGTAAGCTAAAGCAACAAGGGGTTGGAGGATGTGGTTAAGCGAATCTTCATTTTCCACGAATAATTTTTTTTACAGGATCCAAGTTAATCTTAGATGCTGGTTACATGCATGAAAGTATGATCGATTCCGAGTCCACATCTTTAATGCCATGCAACTGTAGTGTCTTCTATTACTATTCTTGTTGAGTGGTACCTCTTACTATACATAACTTCATGAAAGCAGGGTGTTAGACTAGGCTGCCAGTCTCTGGGAATGTGGTGGAATCTGGCCCAATAGTATCTGTCAGGTCCTGAGCACCTTTTGGGGTTTCAGGCTTTTCGCGATACTGAGACCTCCAACAAGGCTCTCAAAGTACGCTGTCACAGGCTTATTTGGTGCACACGATACTATGCTCATTCCTTTTCCAAGACACTTTTCTCTTTTTTTTTTTAAAACATCCACTGCAAGCCTGAAAGGCCAGAAGACCCTTATTTCCCTTATTTTGTATCAATGGTGTATTTGTTGTTCATTATCTTGGAAGAAAATATGCAGAGTATTTAGTCAGCTTCTGTGCATAAATATTTTGTAACGTAATGGCAAACTGTGGGATAAAGCAAATATTTTGACCACTGTCCAGAGCGAAAGAAAATGTTTATTGTTGGTACTTGGGATTTCTAGCAGCGATATTAACTGAAGTAAAGTTTAGCGGAACTCTTAATTTTTGTAGTTTCAAAATCTTTAACTAGGAGATGTTGGAAAATGTTGACCTTCATGTTTTGGAGCTTACAAGAAGGATGTTTTGCAATATATTTTGGTACCTTATGACCTATTGTAATAAATACTATCATGTTCCTGGTTCTGTGTTTTGTGAGAGCAGTCTTCCAGGGACAATACTTCTGTGTTTGTTTGGACTTACTAATGAACTGGTATGTGCAGAATTCTCGTGTTCCTTTCCCATTTCCGTACAAAATGCCATTTTACATTTTTACATCTCATAATTAAATCCAAGATATATCGGTTTTAAAACAGTAAAGATCCTTTGACCGAGTTGTCCACTGTTCAGGATACTAACCTGAACATCAGAAGATACAGATTTCATTCCTTACTCTGCCACAAGATAAATGTTCATCACCTTTTAGCATTGTAATGTTCAGTGTACTTAGATGTGCATATGTGAGCTGGGCACCTCTGCTCTTTATGTAAAAGGATGAGGGGAGTCAGGCACTATGGGTTGACTATTATTTTATTAGTATTTTTTGCTGACGGAAGAATTCTGTTCAGTTTTCCACTTGTGGAAGTTTATTTGATCTGCAGGACTTGTGTTCTCCCATTTAAACAGTTCGGCTTATCAGAGAGTTTATTTTTGCTGATACTTGTGGGTTGGTGACAGACCCACCAACAGTCTGCAACTGTTTTTAAGTGCTGTAGCTCTGGAAGCACATGTGCTTGTCTTCATGAGTAGTCCTACCAGTGGCTTAAATGAGGCTGTTTGATTACAGACATCGGTTCCCACTGCAAAACGAGTACTGGCAGCCCCTGTCTCACAGCTGAGAACAGTGCCTGTAAACAGAGAGCTTAGCTTGGAGATATTAAATATTAATTGGTATTACAGGGTATGCAAACTGACTCCACTGACACTCTCCTTCGCTGCAGACCCACCTCTGCTTTCTGCCCCCCCGCCTGTTCTAGCCATGCGTTCCCACCCCACGCCGCTCCCTCTGTTAACCGCACTGGATCAGTGAAAGGGAGTCAGTTTAAAAATGATCTTTTTGGGGGGTTAATTTTTAACACAGATCAGTGTTCAGCACCGTACCCACTTCACCACTTAAGCCTGCACTCTTGCTGTGCTCGTGCCAGCAGGGCTGGGGGCAGCGAGTGGCAATAGGAGCAAGAGGAACTGCTCAGGTGGGCTTGTGGCTGAACACAACACTCGTGGATCCAGCGCAGTTCCACACTGATCGTTTCTCACAGATAGTCAGTTGGTTTCATGACCAGCCTAAGAAAACTGAAAACCCCTCCCAGCTTGCACAGAAGGACACATCTACCCACCATGTTTCTGTGATTAACAGTGCTCCTCTGAAGTTCTCTATGAAATTTTGTTCCTTAGGGAGAATCCTGGCACAGTTTCACAAATAAAAGATTGTAAAGGTGGTGTGAAACTGAGCACTGGTTGTGGCATCAGCCTGGAAGTCACACTCCCAGTAACTCTGTGTGCTGCTGAGACACAGGCAGGAGTTGCAGCCACATCCCACCAGAAGGCTGTGTCGGCCCTATAGGCACCGTCTTAGGCTTGCTTGCAAGAAAGCAGCAAGAGAAGATTCCTAGTCCCTAGATTTTGCTAGACGTTCAACTATGGGAATTTGTTCTTTAAAGTTCACATGGCAGCCTGAGATCCCGGGGCATGTTTTGTGATCAGCCAAAGCAAGAGGTCAGCTCCCTGTGCTGGCAAGTAGAGGCAACCCAAAATATGCTGGAGTCCAACCAGATAACTTGCCCATCCTAGCAGCTGGGAAGCAACAGCCCAGGGTCATGCACAATTGTTGTAACACCATAAATCATTCTAAACCAGAGTGCATCACAGAATAAAAACACAAATGTTTGTAACTGCTGTGGATGTTCTCAGTGCTTCCACACTCAATCACATTTGTAGTTATTGCATCCATACACTGCTAATATATGCTGCATTTTGATAGTTTGATATCAACCTGAGACTCCAACATCAGTTTCTGCTCCTGTTTAGAAACTCTGTCTCCCTTTAGTTTTCATTAATTCATCCTCAGAGAAACACTCTGTCACCTGCTGCGCTACTTGCCCACATAGGAGTAACTCTTGCGGAGCACTTAGCAGACATGTCCCGTGCTTCCCCTGACAATTTCTGGATCCTTCTGCCTCATCCAGATTTTACTATGCCTGATTCTAGCAGACTTGGAAGTATACTTCTTTCCCCAAGCCAAATTATATATTTTTCCACTGTTGTTTCTTCCCTAGTTGTACCCTACCATACTGCACTAAAAGCAAGGATTACATCTGTAACCTTATAGATCTTATAGCACAATGTGATTTCAAATTACTTTGAGATCCTAGTTACTTGCCTTGATACAAATAACTAATCATTAGAAAATTGGAAAATACTACTAAATCCCTTATGTTTGTAAACTGTGTGTAATTCTTTCCCTTGACATTTTCTTAGTTTATCTGTATTCTAACAAAGACTTTCTGTCCTTGGATCTCAAATTCTCATCTGCCTCAACCACTGTTATGTCTTAATGATGCATATTCTGACTACTCAGTGATTTCCTCATTGATAGATTCTGGAGATGCGAGCACAAGGTCAGGTCTGTCTATTAAACAGAAACTAACCTGTGAAGGAGAGAAGATGATACCTGCAAGAATTATGCCAGTTGATTTGCCGCTGAAAGTGTCCGTGTGTGCTCTGGGGTGAGGGCCTGCTTGTTGCAATATTCTTATTTCTTCCAGGATAGGGAATAATCTCCAATCCCAAAAGCAATCCACAGCACCTAGGAATATCTCCTGTGTTGATGTTGGTGCATCACTTCACCGGGTTTAGTTTGCAAAGGCTAATGGCTCTTCTAGGTCAGGGCATACACCTGCTCTTTCTTGTTAATGGTTCTTTGAATGCCTTGCTTGTTTGGCTTCTGTAGTAACCTCTACCAACAAATAGGTCCTGTTCATTAACCAAAGATGTGACTCCAAGCAAACACTTTGGTCATGTGTATTTTTAATAATGTTTGTAGAGTTATATGCAAATACCAACTCGGGCTTGTGTCAATATCCTTGGGGAAGAACGTGCCAGGAGGCCTCAACTCCCAGTGAAACCAATGGATTTAACCATGTTGAACTCGTCCTAAATTTCAGTGACTGCATTTACCACCATGAAAAGTCCCAGTTTAACACACAGGGTAGAAACAGCTCATTTTATCTGCTCCGTGCCTTGACCAGCTCTGAAACTTTGAGGACGGTATTTGTGCTGCCTGAGCTACAAGTAAGCAGTCTGGGACTTGAGTTTATTTCTAGTCATGCACAGGGTCAGTAGGGCGTGGTAGGATTTCAGATTTCTCACTGCAGAATCAGGACTTAAGAACAGGCACAAATGAAACTACTTTCTCAGGGAAAACCAGATGAGGGTGTTTGTTAGATTTGTTTTCTGTTTTTTCTTCCCTAAGACAGTTTGAAAAAGACATAGATTGACAGTGGTTAATGTTTTGGGGGCTGTGGAGTAAGTGAAGGTTTAGGGTGAACTTTAATATTAAACAGCATGAAGTTGCATTTTTTTGTCTTCCCCACTTTGTGGAAAATAGTGGTTCCTCTACAGAAGAATAATTTGAATCTATATGGACCTTGCTACACGAGAAGTTTGAAGAGAAACTTACTATGAATTCATTTAAAATTCATTCTTTCTGTTACATTTCCCAATTGCCTTTATTGTAGAAATTAAATATGAGGGAAAAGGTTAGTGAAATGGAAGACACTAGCATGGGCTTTCTGCACCATTAACACATGGCTCGTATGAGTCTACAGGATGCCTCCAGAGAGTACTTTAATGGAAAGGTAAAACAAAACAAGACAAAAATTACGATACTTTGTCATTCTGCTGTGTCTGTGCATGCGATGATTTTTCTGTGCACTTTTCCAGGTTATAATGTGAGTGTTTCACAAATCTAATAGTACAGTTTTATACTGTAGCTATTAGATATGCCAGAAGGAAGTGTTATATTGATTGTCTGCTGACTGTTTGAATTGCAGTCCAGATAAAGATACCGCTTGTTTACAGATTCCAGTTCTTCGAGCCTTGGTCTCGTACAAACGGAGCCAAAATTCTTCAGTCTTGCAAAAGCTTAACGCGGGCTGCAGATTCCCACTGCTGGTCAGACAGTTACTGTTCAGCCCAGTGCTTGCATCTGCATGGGTGTGGAAAAGTAGCCCACCTAAGAGTATTTTAATGTTGGTAATAACCGTGGAAATTTTGCTAAAACAGTGAAAGTTATAAAAGTAATGTGAGTACCACTATCAAATTGTGGTAACTAGAGCCGTTACGCAACTGGAAACACTAGAAACTCATGATACGCCTAAATCACAAGAACAGGGCTTGATCCTGTAAGTAGGAAGCACCTGAGATTTGCTCCAGAATACCCGAGTTGAAGATACCTCTGCTGAGCTCTAGTGGCTCCTTTGAGAGACTCGCTGTGGAGCTCAGAGGCGTGGGCATCGTCCTGCTCTTCCAGCGCAGGTCTGCCCCGAGGCACCTCCGGGCTGTACGCTGCGCTGCTGCGGATGCTGAGCCTTGCTGGTCGCACAGACGCCGTCGTGTGACCTCAAGCCATTCCCGTGCCCTTAGTTACAGACTGTGTTGTGTGTGTCTGGCGATTGTGATGGTAGCCACAAGGCACCCTTAAAAGACAGCATAGACTTGACCAGTAAATGTCTTTTCACGTAGGAACGGTGCCGTTACCTGCCCTGTCCCTGCTTCCCCTCCTGCTATTCCCCACAAGGTCCATTTGCATTCCGGCGGTGGGAGGACTGACACAGGACGTGTCGTTTCAGGTATTCAGGATCCTTCAGAAGGAAAATCCAGCCAGAAGTGCAAGCTTTGACTATTGTGACTCGATATTGCTACGTTATCGCCGTTGCGAAGTGCAAATGCAGAGCATTTCTGAAGATCAGGCTTCTCGTGGCGGGGGTCCGGAGTTTGGAAACCTCATTCATAAAACGTACCCTCCTGTGCTCCGGCTTCCCCACCACTGAAATGGCAATGGCAGCTGTAATGTGAAATACCTGGAGACCTCTGTGTTCCTGATGTCAGGCAGTATTCCTAATGAACGAAAGACCGCATCCAAATGTCGTTCTCCCTTTTCTTTCAGGCTGTAGCGAAGCTGATGTCGGTGGATTGCCGTTGTCACGGTGTTTCTGGGTCCTGTGCTGTGAAAACTTGTTGGAAAACGATGTCCTCCTTTGAAAAGATTGGCCGGTTTTTAAAGGATAAGTATGAAAACAGCATACAGATATCCGACAGACTGAAAAAAAAGCTACGCAGGAAGGAGAAAAGCCAGCGAAAAATACCAATCGGGAAAGAAGACCTGCTGTACGTGAACAAATCGCCCAATTACTGTGTCGAAGACCAAAAATTGGGGATCCCTGGGACTCAGGGAAGGGAATGTAACCGCACCTCGGAGGGCCCCGACGGCTGCAACCTCCTGTGCTGTGGGCGCGGGTACAACACCCACGTTGTCAGGCACGTGGAAAGGTGCGAATGCAAGTTCGTCTGGTGCTGCTACGTGCGCTGCCGGCGCTGCGAGACCATGACTGACGTACACACCTGCAAATAAGATTAAGTACAAGAAAACGTGGCCAAACCGTCCCGCACCGTTCGGTACAGGCAACTGCTGCCCGGGCGGCAGTTACCCTTACGGTGTGGGATTGCAGGGGATCAGCCCCCGGGGCGGGGGTATAGCCAAACATCGGGTGGTCCAAGCATTTGGCGTATGATTGAGCAACTGAGTGAACAGCAGCCTACACGCGGGGACAGCTAAAACGACAGGAAAGGACTCCCGATGACACATTTGAACACGTAACTCCATCAGCAGGGACAGACACTAAACTCTCCAAGTCTTTAACAGCCACAGTGTTGTGAAGATCCTTGTGGGTGGTAGGCACAGTGGAGAAAACTCAAGATCTCGTTAGCCAGAGACTGAAGAGTTCAGGGGGTGGGTAAGACACATTAGATATAATGCTATGTCTATCTTTTTAAAGTGGGACTAGAAGGATCCGCTAGATGGTTTGTTTCTGTGGGCTTTAGGGGAAAAAAAAAGTTAGAGGAAATCTTCTGCTGTTGACCATGAAGCATTTGCTTTGCAACCGTTGAGAAAGCTGTCTTCTGCACGATGTGCAGAAAAGCGTCTGGTACTGAGAAACGTGCGTGGCTGGAGAGAGCTGCCGGGGTGGAAGAGGAGGGTCCATCGGCGCGGGGCAAGCTGTGCACAGGGAGAGGGGCTGGAGCACAGCTTAGTGAACGTGAACGTACCAAATAGCAACTTCCTGATTTTTTTGTAGGTTATCTTTCAAGCACACAAAGGACAGGTCTGAGAAGGGACAGAAAGAAATAGAGTTTGATATCTGAAGGAAATAAAATCCTTCACGGACATTTCCTCAGTATCTGAACGCACAATTTGTGAGTCAGCCGGTCGTCACCCCAGTGTTGGACTGTATGCAATAACCTGCCGTGTTCAACCATCTTGCTGGTGGTTCACCATCATTTTCACGATTAACCATACAAGATTCAGCCCAAACAAATCTGCCATAAAGTGAAAAAATTTTTTAACTTTGTTTTCTCTTACAGGAGCAGCAGCTAGAACTTTTCATTAGGTTGCATCCTAAGTAGGTTTAATGCACAATGTAATTTATGGATTGGCTCACACCACTAAAATATTTAAACTGTTATCAATAACATTTTCTCCCCCTCCATATGTTGGCTCAATTTTATTTTACATCTGCGAATGGTTGTTTATTTTTATGCAGTGATTTAATGCCTGGCTTAAAAAGCATCATGTGAAAGGATTTCTGTTGTTTAAATGTGCAAAGACCTATTTTTGATAAGACAAGAAAGTTTATATTTTGTAAATATTTAAATTATGCAAGTTATGTAAAAGGTTTCCAAAACTAATGTGATAAGATTACAGCCTTTGACATTTGTTGGTTAGATATTTGTTACTATTGTAGTACCCTTCAACTGATTTTTATTTGCATGTGCAGGGGGACATTAGCCAAAGAATTATATAGATGTCCTTTTTCCTACCATCAGGGTGGTTATAACTGTTGCAGTTAATACACACTGATGAGAAACACTTACTATCATTTTCTAAATGATCA
>NW_010548053.1:35720-39857 GCF_000687285.1 Phaethon lepturus | reverse complement strand
CTCTTTCTATTCTTTTCAATCCATTTTAAAAACAGTGAAATCCTGGCTCCAGCAGTAAGTGCAGAACTCCCACCGACATCAAGGGGACTTGGCAAGGGGTTGCAATCCCTTAACTTGCTCCACCCTAACAGTCAGTTTTTAGAAATAGATCATCTTAGGCAGTTTGGTTGAGGTTTTCAAAGTTACTTTGAGGAATTTGTTTCCTAGTTGTCAGTTACCTTCCCATGAAAGTTGGTGACCAGATTCCCTGTCACTCTTTATCAGATGCGTAGGTCAGGGGGAAGCAAACAAAATCTTCTGTGTTGTGGTACTTCACTGCCTTATGTGGAGTATCTTAGGAACACCAGTTCAGCAACCAAGTCCTTTATCTTCTGGTTCTTTTTGGACTTTCCCTCCACATTTGGCCAGTCTGTCGTCATTGACCTAGCCAGATAATTATCCTGAGGCCACAAAATCTGCCGTCTATGGGAAGGGTGCTCAACGTGCCAGTTGCTGCCACAGGAGGATTCAACACCCTCCCTGTGAAAACTTGGATGGGGAGGACACATCCTGCTGGAAGACCCTGAAGAGAGAGTTGCAAGCCCCGGGTTGTTCCTGTCTTCCAGCAATGAAAGTAAACCCACAGGCTCCACAGGCCATGGCCCAGGACCTATTGGCAGCATGGATGTGACATGCTACTGGTCATTGTTGGTACGAGGGTGTTGTAGAGACCACCTCTCTCTCTCTTTCTGAATCTGCCCTGTGTCAAGCTGCTGGCAGAGGTAAGTGCATGCCTCCTATGTGAGGCTGCTCCTAGCAGTACTTCCACTGAGTTCAGTGTTGAGGTCACCACCATTTTGTTGTATGGGGCTCCAGGAACCAGCCATTGAGAGTTCAGTGTGGAGACCAAGATCTTCTCTTGAAGCAGTCCTGATCTATGTCTCAGAACTACCTTAGCTTTTACAGGACCTAAAGGTTCTTCCATGCCTGATCTGTAAAGTAAGGAAATTGCCAATGTGCTTCTTGTACACCTTAACTTCTGGCAGGGTAGGAAATAAGCAGAAAATGATCCTGGACTCCTGGGCCTAAGGTCAGCTTCAGGGATTTTCCCAGGAGAAAAATCTCAGTAGGCTGTTTCTGTGAGTCTGTAGGGGAAGGGCACTCACATCAGCATTGCACGGAGATGTGGGGAAGTCATGACACAGCCAACACCATCAGGGTGTCTCTTGCCTGCTCGGCTAGCCAGCATTTGATGCTGCGTTATCTTTGAGAGGTCATCTCGTTCCAAAAAACATATATTTTTGTCCTTAAATGTTGTTAATAAAACATTTTTTTCTGGTTTTGTGGGGGGAAGAGTTTATTTTTTCAAAGAATGACAAAAGACAATGAAAAGAAATGGCAACACACATGGTTTATGAAAGCTACAATGGCTGAGCAAACAAGGTAACGGGTTCGAAGCTTCACTGGCAGCAGAAGGACCCATCTTGCCCCTGAGAAGCTGAAGAGAGCTATTTCATGGGAGGTGGCATTACCCTTTCTGCACTGAGGGCAGAGCACTTCTGAGAGCAAGCACACGTGGTGTGAGGAGCTGCTCCTCGCTCTCCTGCCGCACTAATGCCAGGGGCTTGGAGGGGGAAGCAGAAGCAAAGCTGAGTGCACTGGGGAGACTGGAGCATGAGCCCCTCTCTTTACCTGTCACAGCTGAAATTGCTGTTTAAGTTAAGCTCCACTGTAACTTAGATAAGTTACATCCATAACACTAGTTCTGGATGGGCAGTACCCTGTAAAAGCAGCTCCGGATGGGATCAGGGTATGAACACTGTTCTGTAGTAGCATCAGGGCTAAAGAAATTAGCTGACATCTAGTGCAGTATTCATTCCACAAAACCGCTTTTACTCCTTCCACACTCTGGAAAAGCTCTCCTTGGGTGAGAGCGAGAGGGAGAACCATCTGCAAGACAGCACGTCTCCACTTTCAAAGAGGAATCTATGTACGACATATGTGGTTCAGCTACTTTTGTGGGCACGTGGCACTGGGATGAATTTCATTCACTCAGCTTAATAGGGTGGAGTTTTTCTCCAGTGCTGGGACTGGAGGATGAAGGTTGTTGACTTTTAAAACATAGCCTTATAATACTCTTGTATGGCTTTGCAATAATACGTCCTTGCTGTTTGAAAGCAGCTACATGTGTGCTTATCTGAGCAAGCGAGATTAGAAGAAAAAAAAAATGGAAAGAAATTCACAGTTTGAGTGGGGGAAAGGTCTTATCTCAGTCCTGTTCCCTCACACTGCCCTTTTATGCATGGAGCAGCAATTTGTGAAAAGTAGCAAACCTGTGAAAAATGCCACAAGTTTACTTTCTGAAGAAAGAGTAATTGTACTGTAATCCTCTTTTGCAAGGGAAAATGATATACGCTCTTTTGAAAACAGAAATGCACTGGCTGCGTATTTTAAGAGCAAAGTCGCGTTGTTGACCGAAGCGCTGGCATACTCAGGAGTTACTGCAGGAACACAGCCGTCAGTCCGCCAGCGCATCGGCAACTGAAGAACACCGTCCTGTCCTCGCCTGTTGGAGATCTTTGTCAAAGGACGTGTAGTAAATGGAGATTGTCTCCAGTGCTATCAAAATGTCTCTGTGCTGGGCAGCGCTTTGCAGTGAATGACAAGTATGTGAAACGTATGCGTAAAGTAAACAGCAACAATTAGCACTGGGCACTCAGAGGAAATCATGTTAAAAGGACATCCACTTTGGCTGGGGTTTCTGCAAGAGATGAGTTGCTTGATTTCATCGAAGGAGGAGGTTTCACAAGATAGCTAACTTGACTTTAGAGTGGTTCCTCATAGATCAAAACTGTCGTGGCTAGGTCACGTAAAGTGCTGAACCCATGCCAACTCGCTCTGCTGGCTAAAATTTGTTAAAAACATATAAAAGGATCATCCCACTGTGGCAGACTGCACGCCAAGTGAGGCACTGTTTATCTGACCCCTCTAACTTATGGTAGATACCACACAAGGTGGAATATCAGGAAGTATCAGAGTGGAATAAATGTTATTATTTGTTCTAGATAACCTGGCAAAAATGCTAATTATGAATCTTCTCTTGACTGTATCCTGTCTGTCCTGCCAGGTGATCTGGAGTGCCCAGATCCAGCAGCAGTAGTAACAGTCAATACAGTATCACGACTTTATTCTTCATTTCGCACAACGACTTGCAACAGCAATTTTTAAGATTTTTAATTCACAGTTTTTACTATTAGTGAATCAGCACGGACAGCCAATAGCTAACAATATCTAACTGAGAAACAGGGCTCCACACCCCTATGTCCAATGAGCATCACTAAGGAGAGGAGGAGGAGGAGTATTCTGACTATAAATGGGAAACTGGGGAGAAATGACTTGCTCAAAAGTCACTTGCAAAAGCAGTGGCAGACCTAGGTTAAAAAAAAAAAGTATAGGCAAGTCTCCTGATCATCAACCTAACGCTTTGGCTACCTGAGCACTGCATTTGTTTCCGAGCCCGCGTAGTTTGAAAACTGTGGCTTGCCAGTTGGGACTGTACGGTAACCACCTGCGTCGTGACCCCCGGGCAAGTCCTGTTGCAGAGCCCAGTACAGCTTTTCAAGGACAGGCAAAGACTAAAATAATCAGTTGGCTAAAATTGCATTTCCTAAACGTGGTTTGTATTTCTGGAAATCAAATATGGTCCCCTCCCGGCAAATGACGAATTCATCCACGTTAGCGCTGCAGATAATTAGCACTAGAACACCCATGCCTGTCCCAGAGCCTGCTGCTACACCGAACCGGCAACTGTGTAGTTCCACAGGTGGTTCTGTTCAACAGCACGTGGCTTCCTCGGCGCAGAACGGACTGGCAATTCACGCTCTCCGGCCACTGTGTCAGCTCTGCAGGGCTGGAAGAATGGGAACGCGAGGCTGCAGCTCGTTTCACAGCCGGCAGCCCACGCTGCCTGGTGCTCCCTCCGGCCGAGGCTGGCGTTCGGACACCAGGGCTGACCGGATGGCCTTGGGTTGAGGGCAGCTACCGCTTCGTTTGCACAGCAAAGAGGTCTAACAAATAAAGCATCCCGGAGAGCGGAGGCAGACACACGCAGTGGAGTTCAGGCGCGCGGTCTGAACGGGCGAAAGAGCCTCATGCCTC
>NW_010548053.1:5770-35694 GCF_000687285.1 Phaethon lepturus | reverse complement strand
CGGAGCCTATCTCGGGGTTTGGCCATCTCATTTTCCTCTCAGCCTTGCTACGTTTATGACTATACAGTGTAATTTTAAGTGAGCTGCACATTTTCCTTGTTAATGCTTCAAGAATCATCAGTTTACCATCCATTTTTTATATATATATTTTATAATATCAAGTGATGTGTGTATCGGGATGCCTGAAACGCCTGATTGGGTAAGACTTCTATTATGATTTTCTCCAAAGCCCTGACAATTTTTATTTCATTGTGGAGCAGAGTGAAACACATTTCATGAGCATTTCTGTTTCCTAGAGAAAAAGCCTGACACTATAGTAGGGGTTAAAAACAGACTGCAGTACTATTTATGGGGATCATAATTTACGCTCTGTGCTGAAAGGTACATTGTGCCTCGTGTCAGTAGCACAAAACCAGCTGACAACTGAAACAATGTCCCATTCTTTTCCATGGACCAATGTGCCCCATAATCTAAGAAATTAATTTGACACTCTATTGTGTCTCAGTATGTGCTAAATAATATTTTGATGTTAAAAACACTGAATTTTTAGAGGCTCTATGTATCATTACGACAATCAACATGCAGAGGAACACAACAGCAAGATAGTATTCAATTCCAGTTTAAGATTTGCTATTTGGGTTTTTAAAAAAAACAATTCTGGCTAGTCGTTGCTCATAATGCCAATGGGAGCAAACCCAGAAGTTACCTGAAACTTAGACAACTAAGTTGTTAGGTTTTATACACGCCAATTTTGGAGCCTTCGGCTGCAGTTCCACGGCAGGCTGGGTTTGCCCGCCAGGCTGGCTCAGGCTCCCTACTCCCTGCCCTGAGCCCAGCCCCTCAGTTTAACGCTATGGTTCACAGAAACACGCTACAAACAATAGGTTTGGCTTAGTTTGGAGCAGCAAACTGCAGCAAGGACATGACAGTAAGAAGTCGGGGAGACCAGGAGTAGTAACTCCTTGAGCTGACTGTGCTGCCAACATCAGAATATTGTCCAACTATGGTTTCACACGTCGCGTGCATTGAAAACTCCAGGTTTTTAACATAAAATAAACCAACAAAACCAAAACGCACACAGCACAAATGGAAAGCATTTGACAGAAATTCTGCAAACAAAGCAGATGATAGTGAAATAAACCCATTTGACGGATTTCTGTGCAAGAAATGTAGGTAGAACCAAACTTTTGGGATTATCCAATGCTACAGCTACCTCCTGTAGAAGTTTTGTGATCCCTCACACTGTGCTAACATAGGAGACCTCTCAGGAAAACAAGCAAGCCACGTACAGGAAGAAGGGGTGATGGTTCAGGGCAGGCACATTTTCCATTGATCAGTGATTTTATGGCAGTACAACTGCAGGTAACCTCTTCAAAAAGCCCTCCTTGCTTTTGGTCACTCAGGACCAAACAGCACTAAGTGTTGTACTCTCTGCTGAGACCGTATTTGGGATAATACAATTTTGACCACTTAAATAACCTTGAAATATTATTTGGGCTCTGATTTCTTTTTTTTTTTTTTCCATTTGCTGATTGCCCCATAATTGCAATGCTAAGAAACCACTCTAAACCTCTTGCATTGTACTGCAAGATCAGTACGAGGAACAGAATTAACCAGCTGCTTTGGGCTGCCTCCAGGGATCAGTAATCCCCCATAGAGGATGGAGTGATTTCTGTGCAGACAATGTGGCTGGATTATTCCAATGCTCTATACTGATCCCTACCACTCTCCATATATATTCTAAAGCCCTGAAAGTTAGTTTTCATTTCTACATACCTCAAAGGACAATAAACAGATTATGTTCATTTTATTTACTAATACACTACCAAACACAAGGTACAGCTATCTACATTGTGTGTTAGGTGCTTTTGAGGCATCTATGAAGGCTAAGATATAAAAGCCATAAATCAAGACTTTATCCACCAAGTTTTCCAGTGGGAGGGATGATTCAGCTGCCAAGATCTGGGAACATGAGGCTGTACTGATAAAGACAATGCTGAAATATTCAAGGCTGAGGAAGATAATTAGTCAGAGAGGATTGCTGCAGCATTTGGTAGGAAAAAAATTTGCAAACTATGTTCCACAGAAGGCAGCACTCCCTTCCACCAGCATCCATCAAGCTCACAGAGGAGACATGATTCTTCCTCAGCTGGGAGTGCCTTTTTTTCATGTCAATGAGGTTGTAAGCTATATCCTGCTATGGACAACACCCTGAAAAAGGAACAGACCTTTTTCAGGGAACAGGTGATTACAGATTTACAGATTATAGCCATTTAAAAAGTATAAATGCAACAATAAAGGAACTGGGTTGTATGTTCTAGAAAGGAAAAGATAGGGCCAGGAAGAATGTAAAAAACATCTAAGAGAGTAATTAATTTTTAACTTGCAAAGCAGTGATCATTAATTTTCTGTAGAGAAGGTTTGGATGGTACATGAGGCAACCTATCTAGGTGGACAGTTAAGCATAGGAAGGGACATCTGAGGAACCTGTTTTAATCTGAGTCTACGAAGGATGCACTAGACCTTGTTTGTAAGGCTGAAAGGGCTGACTATAGGAGCAGCAAGGAGGAACTAAAAGTGGGTTTAAGCTAATATTAAGATAATCAGAAACATAATGAAACATCTCAAGTAGGGCACATTCCCTCGTTGCCATTCTTCGTTTTTTCGCCTCCAGGGAGGCAGCAAGAGGTGGCTGAGCCCACATGTTTGTGCCCTTTCGGCCCGTTGCTCAGAGGGTGAGAAGCAGGGTCCCTTGTATCCCTAGTGGGGCGTCAGGGGCCACTGACAGCTCATGGTACCACCAGAAAGGCCAAAAGCTGTCCTTGCACCTTGCTGCTTTGGCCTCAAAGTTCCCATCCAGCCTTCCAGGTTTCTTTTTCAATTTTCTTAGCCAGGCACCTTGGATTAAGGCTAGGGCATGGTCTTAGACTGGCCTTACAGATGTAAAACTGAACAGGATTTCATCAATAGAAAGTCCCTTAGTTGGTATCCACCTTAGCCATGACCCAAATCAGTTTAGGGAAGGATTACAGCCATTCCCACCCTTACACAGGCAAGTCCCTGAACACTTATGGTAGCAGTTTTATTACCTTCTTTCCCCTACTGAAGTTATCCATCTGGCCTTTATTTTATTAATACATTCATTCTTGAAAAATACTCAGACTGCAGAAGATCCAAACATTTTAGGAGATATTACATATGCATCAAGCATTTAGTAGTCACATCAGTGTTTGAGGGAGCCAAGTGCCACCGTAAGACACCTGGAAAGCAAAACATGCCAAGCAAAAGGAAGCTTTTTCCAAACTAGCACTCGGGAAACTTAAAGCTGTAAAAGGCTCTGCTGTTTCCAGGGGAAAAGAAGGAAAAAAAAGTCTGATCAGGGAAGACACTAGGAAAGATGCAGAGACCCCCTTCAGCTTCTTTCTTAGGACTCCCATTATCCATATAAAGCAACACTAGTACAGCAGCTGAGAGCCATAGTTTACAAGGAAGTTGTCTTCAGGTGGCTTGAATCCCAGCTGGGTGCTCCTTGGTGAAAATGAAGTTACAACCTCCTTATCTCCTCCCCCCTCCTCTTCTCACAGCTGCCCTTTCTAGGGGCAGACACCCCCCCCCATCTTCCACTCTCCCTCACAGCTCTGTTCTCAGCAAGTCTGCAAGATGTTGCAAATGTTCCCATCATCTTCTGTAGGAAAATACGCATCCTGGAGATTTGTCCCACACAGGCATTTTCACATGAAGCTATCGGTACAAAATGCCTTCATCTTTGCACCTGACTACTTCCTACCACCAGCTGCGGGAGACCAGGGAGGCCAGAAAAGTAATCTTTGTGCTTGGTAACTCAAATGAAATGCAGACAGATTATTCGAGTCTTGCTTCTTAAGAGTAAGCATCGGAAAGTTCACCTCAACAGAAGGATACCGTAACCAGACCACTTAAGGCAGAAGAGATAGCATGATTAGATCTTGTGGCAAGTCAATGGACCACGACGATGGACACAAGCAAGGAGACCCCATTTGCATGGCCACTCCAGTATGAGTTTTATATACTTGAAGAGAATCTTATTAAGTGTGATAGAACACAGCTGTGAGGACATGGGTTAGAGAATGTAGAGGAAGATTTCCATCAAAATCACAGGAATCAAATAATTATTTGCAAAAATAATCCTATCAACTCCTTTAAAAACCATTGTTTAAAAGGTTTGTAGCAGATGCAACTTTAAGGAGTTAAGAAACATAATCTATTTACTTAATTTAGATTGCTAAAAAAAACAGGCACAAATTTAAAAGATACAAGGTCTAAAAAAGGCCTGCCTTTAGTCTTATTTCCTCTCATTTTTAATTTTATAAAGGAAATTTGAACTTTTTAAGTTGATGAAAGATGAAATATTTATTTGCATTCAAAACCAAAAGAACAAAGAGAAGAGTAGTCCAGGGGAGCTACTAATGCAGACAGATATTTTTTTCTCTTAAGTCTCTGCCAAGTATCTTCAACATTATTTTGATATTCTGGATAGCAGCATAACCGATACTGGAATATGTACCAACAAAACTATTTCTGTGAACATTCCAGGACTTACACAATTAGTTTTCCACAATAGCCTAACGTTATGAAATAAAAGTTATTTTCCAATTGATAGAAACAGGGGGGTTTATTTTCATGAAAAAAATATACATTTGACATGACCTCCTACACAAGAAAATCTGAAAGATTTAACAAAAGCAGTTTCACTGTGTAAGGTGCATTTATTGCTGTTCTACATTAAACTCAACGGAAAACCACATTATTTAACAAGCCAGTTACACAGAACAACTCAGAATCCAGTCATACTCTGGTAGCACAGGTTATTTACAAGGTAATTCCCAATATTGCTTGAAATTTTTGAGTATTTTGAGTGCTACTGTGTTCAACTCACACTGTGGGTTCCTGAAAAATCCTTTGTGGCTTTTGCCCCATGGTACTAACTAGAAGTTTTTGAAGATCACACCAGAACTCATGACATAAAACTCCAAGAGATTACACTCAGTTCTGTGAATATCGACACTGTCAGTTATGCCATACTAACATAGTTTCAGCAAAAGTTCAAGCTGGCCCTACTTAAAAGAAACAGAAGTTTCCAAAGAAAGCAACGTTTTCTCACAGCTCTGATACAAGCTAAAGAATAAGGCCACTTCAACTTGGTCCTTTTTTTTTTTCCATTAAAAAAAACAGGATGAAGGAAACATTGTCAGTTAAGTTTAAATATCACACATTGCATAACCCAAGACGCAATGCTTTCTCCAACATCTCACTGTAAGAACAAACTGCCTCGGCTCACATTAGATGTAACATCGGTGGTAAAGGTACACAATTGTGTACTCTGAAACAACTCTCACTAGAAGGCAGACTGCTTTCTAACAGGCTCTTTGTGATGGGAAATTTATTCCTCATGTTAGAACTAAAAGAGGAAGCTATTCCATTATGCACACTTGCTATGTGACTAGCCACTATAGCTGAATAGCCATAGGTAGAATCGATGGTTAAGCAGCAGTTGAAGAATTGCAATAAAAACTGAACAAGTTAGCCACAGTACTGCTGCTTAACATGCCAAGTCTCTTCTACAAAGTAAACACTATTTTCAAGTTAAGTACAAATCCTTCCAAGCTGCTTTTAAATAAAACGCACAATCCTTGTATACTTACTTTTGTTCTTCCCCTAATAAAAATGATTTCTATTGTGCTTCTCATGGCATATCTGTGTTACACTATCATGTATTCTTCGTTTGCTGTTTATTCCGTTTTGATGGAGGACTACAAATAGATTTCTGGAGCACTTGGTATTAGAATAACCAAATAGCTTTAATAAAAAGTGATGCTGCCATTAAAAAGGCAGAGGATAAAAAAAATTAAAGCTCTGTATTATTATTAACTTACCTCTAAAATCTACAATATTCCACAGAGGTTACATACTCACAGCAACATTACGCTGTTAGGAGGACAGTACAACATTTCTCAGGATTGGTTTATCATCCGCATATGCAATTTATTAGCCAGTTGATCTACAAGGTATTATTTATCACAGGGGAACTAAATACTGTGCTTTCAAGAAACCTGCATAGAAATGATTTGATGTTTCTTTTATTTTGGACATATTTACAAAAAGGATTTCTATGTGTGTTAGCAATAAATAATCCCAATATTCAAAATGTCAGTGCTCATGCACACACCGACAAGATGGTTGCATGCTTTAAAAATATTATTTACAGTACAGTCTCCTTCATAGCCCTCTCCCTAATAATAGCAGAAAGTGCATTTTCTTCCATATTCTTTCTCCTTTCCTTTTGTTTTGTTTTCATTTAGTCTTGCTTCTGAGGGATACAGCCTTCCATCTCAACAACTTCTGGCCAGCCTTCGTACTTGTTTGTGTCCTTGTTATTCTTTATATGCTATAAATAGAAAATATCAATCTATCTTTAATGTGAAGTCATTTATCCTTTTACTTCAACTCACAGCTTTAAAAGAGATTTTATTTACTTATTTTCAGGCCATGGACAAAGAGAAGACATCACTATTAGCCTCTTGTGCTTTGTATCAAATGTAACAATCTCTCAGTATTCACCACAATGTAACTTGCTCAGACAAATGTATGCTAAAAACAGGTAAGCCATATTGGGAAAACATTTTTTAAATGTACTATAGATGTTTATTTAGGAAGAGAGACAAGCAAGGAAAAGACCAACTGCATTAAAACATGAAACACTAAGAAAAAATAAGTAAGGACACTAAATTTACATGGCACTGAAAACAAATACTTAGATTTTAAAAACATTATTTAATGTTGAATGTTTGCTTTTTTGAAAATTAGGTTTATTTTTCCACCAAGCAACCATCTGCAGTCAGGTAAGACATTACTGCCACCAAGAGTTTGCCACTGCTCCTCCACTAGAGCCCACTCCCTTGCAAAGCTGGCAAAAGAGAACGTGCCTTCCTTACTCTCCTAGTACAAAGCTACCTTTACCAGTAATTGAAGGCAACAGTGACACATGTTGAATTGTACACAGCTGAAGTATGGGAACATACTCTATTTCACAAATTTTGCTATGGCAGCAGTAATTTTTGACAGAAGAGCAAACTGAACAGCTGGGAACACCAACACCTTAACTATGACGTTATCTGTTGGAGGTCTACCATTGTTAGTGCATCTAAAATACATGCTTTAGGCAGTAAGTTTTGAATCCTTCAGTTTAATTGGATTCATTAAAAAGATAAATGATCTAGTTATTGGGCTAGTAAGATCTACCCCATATAAGATTTTTTTCTTATTTTTGAATCAAAGAATCTTTTTTGTATATTTAAAAGGAGGAGGCTAGTCAAAGAATAAATTTGAAAGTAAGACTGTGTGCCACTCCTGCAAGATAGATACCCATCTTGGAAAAATGCATGGCATTTATAAAACATGCTACAATTTTATTAATGTAAGCTGTTAAATTCCAGTAAGTTATAGAATCACAGACCTGTTCAAATGGACTTTTAGTCTTAATTCCTTTTCCACCGCAGAAGACCCAGTTGTCTCTAAAGCCAAGGTTAGTAATAGATGTGCTTCCTAATTCAGTGATCAGTTTCCGTGCTTCCTCATTAAGCCTTGAACAGAACAGAGAAGTTCAGTGTGTGAATAAAATACATGCCCTTAGAGCTTTTATTGTTCAACGGACCATTCACCTGTAATCTGATTAAATATAGTTTAAGTCAGTCAACATTGTGCAAGATCTATCTTTCAAAATCAGATAAGGCTAATTCTGAAATCCCCTGATGTAATCAGCACTGCTCTTTAACATTATAACCTCAAGGAACCAGCATACAAACCTATCAGTACACCAACAAAGGCCAAGAACCCTCTCCTGTGAGAATTTATACATGCATCTCAAGTCATGTTAGCAATTCTCTGAGCAACTATAAAAAGTCAACCTTTAAAGCAAACATCATTTGCAGGCTCAAGCTGAAGTCTAGATAAAGTAAAAGCTATTTTAGATTAGAAGAATGACCTAAATATGTGAAAGAAGTTCTTGTCTGCTTGGGTCAATTAACTACAAGTTCAGAATGCTGCCCCCCACAGCACAGTTCAGTGCCTGTAGGTCCAAGTAAGGTAATTTTAATGTGGAAGGGAAAACGATTCTGTAGGATGATAAGTTATCGTTCCAAAACCTCCAAATAACAGCTCTTTATTTCTTCCTTTCAGTTACTGTATTTGCCCGATTACTAAACAACACACACAACTTCTGATTATTACTACTTGCTGAGATAGAGTTTTATGACTCACTTTAGCAAAAATTATGAAAATGGTTAAGTACTTTGGAGGTTATTTGCACAATCTACACTCCGAGTTTCTAGAGCTTTAGGGCAGCTTATATTAAAAAAAAAAAATGAATCAAAAAAATTTTATCTCTTAAACATGTTGGTTCTTCACAGTGTTAATTGTTTTCAAGAACTGGCATTTATGATTACCATCAACCAATACTGGTAAGGTTTTGGCTAATTATGTAAGAACAGTAAGAAGCAGCAGTTCCTGGCTGTCAGCATGAATATGACAAATTCACCTTATTGTTTAGCTGATATTGCATTCTACATAAAAGCTTTCAAACACATCAGCTGTGACATGGTTATTGAAACAAACTAACTGTACTTATTATCTGAAACATTAAAGAAGAAAGGAAAAAGAGCAAAAAGAAAAGTAACAAAACAAGTGACTAGAACAGACAGAAGATCCAGCCTTGGCATAGAGACATTAAATTGCTCTCTTCTCCTAGAAGCAGTGAACCTACAGACACTCAACTACTTACTGCAAATACTGCACACTGCAAAATCAGGATGTTGTCATAGGAAAGCTGCTCCCATATCAAAAATACAGACAAGTTGTGGATAGCAAATTGAACCAAAGGAGAAAAAAAAGTGTACAGAACACATTAGCAAAAAATTAAACATTATTAAAATAACAGAGGAAAAGGAAAAAAAATCCTCTTAATTTTCACTATGAAAAGCAGTCCTTTGGGCAGGATGACTTAAGTGAGGAGTACATTACAATACAAATTCTACAGTAATTTTTAGCATCTATTAAAGCTGACCAAAGTTCGGAATGTTGGAAGACAATGCTTAAAGAGAACTAAAAATTCTTAGGCTATCTCTACATTAATAAATTGAACAGCTTTAGGGGGGAACAGTCCAAACACTGAGGCCAACAAGTATGAGGCACACACTAGTAACCTCTCAGACTTTAAAAAGAATGGTACAGGCAAGGCCTATTATGAATGGTCTCTTCACCCCTGTAACCACCAAACACTGTCTTGGAATTGATATGAGAAAAGTGCTGGATGAAACAGAGTCCCATTTCCACCAGAGTAAGTTTTCACAGTCATGTTCCTATGTCTGGACATATCTGACTTGACTAGCATAAGACAGAATGAGCTATCAGCAATATGAAAACCAACATATCTCCAAAAAGACAGATATCCTTGGCAGCATACATTTAAAAAAAAAAAAAAAAAAAAAAAAGAGGGACAAATTCTAGGAGAGCAGCTAGAAACCTACAGGGTCTTCAGGAACCAGGGAGGATAATGGTATGGTTAAGAAAAAGGTGACATGCAAATCTATTCTTCATAGCTATGAGTGAGCAGTCTGTTGGACTGACCATATGCCCTGTTACATTGTCTTCTAGTTGCATCGACATCTTTTGTCAGAGGAGCAAAAAACCAAACTATGTGTACTGATATAGCAATTGCTAATTAGTCAACTATTAATCTCTAGCCTTTTCAGATTTTCAAACACTTGTGGTATTTCTGCTAAAGGGCCTAATTTAATATCCAGTTTATTGTTTCTTTGTTGTTGGGATCACGCAAGTATACAGCTGAACAATCCTCTACGTAAATACATACGTATCTCACTACACCTGGTTAGTTTTAATTTGATCCTTGTTGTCCCCAAATCACATCAGCATTATAAAACTAATAAACTGAAAGCATAGTTTCAAATCTGTCATTTTGGAAGAACAAAACTTGACTGTGTGATAAAGAACACTTTTTTCCCCAGTATAAAACAGCATTAGAAGTTTAAGCAATGTTTCCTATATAAATCAATTACATACTTGGTTGCACCATCATCATATGTTCCCATTAACACTATCGTTCCATCCTGGATGGACTTCAGAAATTCAATAAATGGTGCCACATCTGAAAAGAGAGAGAACACAAGACTGTTCAATAACAAGCAACCATTCCATATTTAAACACCTGCAATGCCTTCCTGCAAAAGCATTCCTTTTAAGAACATTTGTAAATGTACTTATAAATTTATCAAACGATGCTAAGTGGGAGAAAGATAAAATGCATCAGAGAGAACTCTCATTTTATGGAAAGAGTTTCCTCCATATTGTGTAAAGACACAACCACTAGTGGGAACTACTCATGAGAACAAGTGTGTTTGATTAATACTACTTTTCCCTCCCACCTCACTTATTTAAAGTTTAACTTTTTAAGTTTTCAGATTTGAAGTTGCACTCTCCTCACAATTACAAAGGTTGAGGTGAAGCACTCCCTTAGCTATCACCTTAAACCACCACAGCAAAGGAGCCTGGAGAAGAGGGGTGAGGGGTGCGAAAAAAAAGGGAGGCTTTAAGTTGTTTCTCTCTAACCAGCTAAGGCAACTGCACCTACCTCCTCCCCACATGTCAAAGAATTTAGTGTCTAATGGTTCTCCTGTTTTACCTGGAGAAAAAGAAATATTTGCCAAAATTATTTTACAGACAACATGCCCAACTTCTCTTAATGACTCAGAGAAAGTGCTGCAGGAGTCACCATATAAATCTATCACTACGGTAACTCTTATCTTTTATGAAGATTGCTCCTTAAACAGCACAGTAGGTTGTGAAAAGGTAGGGGAAAAGGTAAGAGGGAAAAAAAGAGAGAAGATGCAAACTTCTGATTTTACTTCAAATGGAACATAAAACGCCCACAGCCTCTAAAACCAATAAAGAGAATTTACTTCACATATTTGCCCTTTTTTTTTTTTTAAATTGTTTTTGCAAAAGTAGATGGTACAGCTATAGGTTGCCTTCAGTGTCACATGGAAAGCAAGAAAGATTAAGACTACATTGCACATTCTGCTATAGACTCGAAATTCTTCGTTGATTTAAACATGCAGAACAAATAGAAGAAAGTGAGTAATATAATAATCTCATTAGCTTTTTTTTTTACTATGCTGTCTACTAAGGCAGTATTTGATGAAAGGTAGAGTTTTATTTTTAATACATACATTATTTAAAGTTTGAAAGACAGGGAGAAAGACTGGCAGCTGTATAATATAAAGGTAGATATTTTTGTTTTGAACAGATTGAGACAATTTAGGAGGGCAAAGCAGGATTAGGCAAGTATTGCTCAAGTCATGCTTTAGATGATGTAAACCTGAGTACAATCCAAAAATAACATGAATTTATATTGCAGTGAAATGACAAAGTGCTATCTCAGTGCTACAAGGAATTGCTTCCTACACATTAAGGACAAATCTGCCAGTACTGACATTCAATTCAGCTTTCAAGGTGACTCACAGGTAAATTTGTTTGCATTTAACAAAAGTTAACAATCCTGAACACAATTATATAACATGATGTATTTAGGGACAAGATCTATAGATATGAACTAATCAAATATACTTATTTCAAGCTAGGAAATAATGAGCTGGTCTTTCCATTAAGTAACAGAACTGTTAAATAAGTTTCATTGAAAAAGAGAGCAACAGAAGAATTTAGTCTACAGTTTTTCATTAGTAGTGCCAACACAAAAAGTCAAAAGAAGTAGCGTGCATCTAATATCTTTTTCCATTTTATATGTGCATTAGGAATTTACCTGATGTATCACTGAGATAGTAATGTGGAGTGCTGTGGTGACTATTTTCACTACACATTTTTAGAAAGAAAAATGCATTGAGTTTTTCTACATTCTAACAAAAAGGTGTAGAGTGCCAACATCTGACATTATCTCAGTATAAATATGCTGAATATTTCCTTTTGTCCTGCTGTTTGCCTTTGTCCTGGTTTCAACAATTTGAAAATGAAGACAATCTGCTCACTTAAAATGTCACTTACCATTGACCAAAGCCACATTTATTCCTCTGCCAACATTATTTTTAACTCCACTCATTAAACTGAAACAAAATAAACAATTTTATTTTTAATAGGACAATTTTCTGATGTGGAATATTTTTTTTATATAGGATCGATCAAATTCTAAGAGATACATAGTTGAAAGGCCACATGTTCATGAGTACTTAAATGAAGCAAAATCTCCTTGAACTAATCTGTGTGCTCTTATGGCACCACTGAATTGAGAACAATAGATCAAATATCCCCAGCTGTATCCATTTCATTTGATCATTTGATCACTTAATCATCTTGGTTTCAAAGTATGTGTGTATATTAACAGTGTCACAAAAAACAAAGTGTTATTAACGTATTTAATAAAATCCCTTGTGGTTAAAGAGCCTGAAACAAGTAATAATTTGAGGAGCCTCATAACCAACATTTTAAGCTTTTTTGGAAGCACATGATGAACAAAAATGTGTTAATGAGTTTAAAAGCTAACTGAAGAGATGCATTTAAAATATTGCAGCATCATACTAAGGAAGAACAAGAAAGCCAAAGCAGTAAGCTACTTGTACCTATAATAGGAAACCTAAATCCAAGAATAATAGTTAATACACTGATGGTACTTTAAACAAAAGTTGAATATAATCTTGGAGTACAGTTACCCCAACAAAACCATCACAACTCTTACAGCAACTACTTGGCCAAACTCAAGAGTGGCAAAGGATCTGGAAAGAAGAGATGTGTTGTGACATGGAAACCCTTCAGAGCTGTAAAAAAAGTGTTAATGGGAATATCCAGACTGTCAGCTAGGATGCTGTGCTGCCCTGGACCATGGTGCGTGTACCACCCCAGTGAGAGGAAGCTTCCAGACCTCCTCATCCCTTTTCACTGGCTCTGTATAAAGATCTCTGTTCTGCCTCCAGGCCCCAAATATCCCAGCATTAACATTTTGAAGGTAGAAGTAAGAGAGTTAACATACAGAAGGAGAAAAAGGAGTAAGGGTTGAAATAATTACATAAATTAAGATAATCAAGAAGTCTTCCGCTGAAATTCAAGAAAGCACCTCAGCATAAGCATATAGGTGCACGTATCTCATTAATTACAAACACACTCTAACAAATGCTTTAATTCCATTCTCATCAGGACTTCTTTAACCTCCCTAGCTTGCTCTGGGAAGGGGCTGCAGATGTGTACTATCCTGTTGTGTTCAACTTTTTTTTTCCCCCACAATTCTTCTGCAATCATATGATTTTCAGGTCATGTCTGAACATCCATTCTAAGTAACATTTTGGAAGGACCACATCCTTACACACACAATTGCAACATCAGCTTCCTCATGCTAACTTATTAGGGATAGGCTAGAAACAAGAAATGGTCTATCACAGAACTACAACAAAAATCTTCCTCATTGATGCTACCTTTTGCACCCAGGATGAAGACAAAAGCCAAAATTTAGAGTAATGTCAAATTTAATAGACAACTATCAGGAACAGACTCAGTATTAGCTAGTTCAGAGAGGATGTGAAAGAATACTGGTTAATGGTAACTCGGCACAGTGACTTCATTTTAAAGAACTGGTAATCAGACATGAAAGAGTCCATATTTTTCTGTTAGTCCTCTAAGTTATACCATCTGCCAAAAATTCAGATTAAAATTAAAACTCTAATTCAATAAACTTCTGAAATCTTCTGCTGAAATGCAGATTCAGTTCTGGTTAGTAGGAAATCCTAGAAGTATTTTAGCCACTGAAGGATCATTTCTTCTCTAATCACATTATTTTCATGTCATGTCCGAGCATCCGTTCTGAACAATAAAAACATATGGCAAATAAAGACTGAAAACATAAATGAAGAAGAGGCAGTGAAGTTCTGAACACATTCGTTTCCTCATATAAAATTTAGTGGACATTTAATTTACCAAAAAGTGTAAGAACTTCCTTTTAACTACAGAATTCTCTGTAAATAAATACCAGTCAAAAAATATCCAATACTAGGGTGACTAGATGCTAAAAACCTACACATGCATAACAAAAGTTGTAATGGATTTCAGACAACAACAACAACAAAAAAATCTTGCAAATATGAATACAAGAATTACTAGTTATTAATGGAATGTTGTGTGACAACCTGCTATAAGGTTACTGCAGCACAGTCATGCAACTGGCTTCTTAATAGAAGTAGTAAAACTGCATGAAGAAGTTGCTGGTAAAGAAGTATAGCAATATTGCCCCTTCTTCTAAAAAGCCCATGAAGAAGCAACTAAAATATTTAATATTTTGATGATTACTACAGTATGTTTTTTTCTAATTTGGATTATGTCCTTCCAATATAGGGGAATAAGGCTGCAGCTGAAATTCTATACAGCAGAACTCCTAATCCACACCAAAGTATCTATAAAATTAAAAACAAAAAGAAAAAACTGCAAAATTAAATGCATTCTGAATTATATCAGCACCTTCAGTACTCTCATAAACCAGGTAGCATCCTTACGTTTCATGCACAACAAAAAACCCTACATTGTAAATATCATTAACAAATCATGAAAACTTGTCCCTGCTCCCTTGTCTTGGAAGTATGAAGAAAATACAAAGTAATCAGAAAAAAAGCATTTTTCAAGGAGTGAGTTCACAAAACATCACTAAAAAGAGCTACTGAAGAGGAAATAAGTTCTTTCAGAGTCTGAGATATTGCTTTATACTCCCGAGACAGCTTGTGCACCAACTCACAAACACTACAGGCTGTAATGTGACAGTTTTCTCACAGGAGGGCAGCCGTTCATCAGTTTTAGAATTCTTCCAATAATTTACAATCAAGTTATGGAAGCTTTTGAAAAAGAAATCAAAGGTCTTAGGAGCAAAGCAGGAGATAATATAAAATTAATCAAATGTTCTGGTGGACATTTAAACATTACAAGTCCTCCTTAGAAGGAATTCAGAAAGATTTTTCCAAGGCAAACTGGACTTCAGACTCCAATAGCTGTGCACTACAGTGCGCACTAGTCTTAAAAGAATAGAGGATTTCTTGCCAGCAACTACTATCTTTTCATCACTTTCTTCAGTGAAACATCCAGTAAAGGATTTTTTTGACAGGAACAATCTCTTCTTAGTTAACCAGTGAGACATTTAAAACAAAACAAACATTCAACTCTGCTACATCTTGATTGCTAGAGTTAGTGCTAAAAATAGTCTTCTCTAAGATCATATAGGGCTGTTTTATAGATACTATAAGATGAGAGTAAAGTGATGGAATATCTAAGCCAATACTTCTCAGTCAAATACTCTAGGCACAGTATTATCATTAATACTGTATTAAAAATACTGTCATTAGAAATACAGAACTTGCAACTCAAAACCAAACTGTGTTTCAAGCAGCTCCTTTCCTCATTTCACAATTACTTTATTAACTTTAGTTACCATCACCACAACTAAGTAACTACTGATCATGAAAATACTGTTCTTCTCTTTTGACATCATCCTTCAAAGAAAAGTGGAAAATATGTTCTGACATTGGTGCTATGGAAATACAGTTTAAAAGACAACTTGCAAAAGGCAATTCCATGGCACAGTTTTAGCTGATAACATTCAGTTAGAAGCAATTAAGAGAGTAATTAAAAATACAATCGTTCACTGAATTACTATTAGAAGCACAAGAACAAGTTACTTGGAGGCAAGTTTGCATCTGACTTGACAAAGTCTCACTAATCCTTAAATCTGTAAAACCGAAACAAAGTGTAAGCTATCTTGCATGTATTAAAATAGCATATATTTCTGCATTTACTGCAGCATACTAAGTGTGCTTCATGGGAGATTAAGTTATAATGCAATATAATTTTTTCATGTAGTCAAACCCTTGGCAAAACAAAACCTACAAAGAACCATTTAAACTACTGATTTTGTGTGCAGTGTGACTCAAGACAGCATTTGAAAGAGATACTTGGAGACAACAGGTAAAAACACTTACACATTATCTTCTACACAAATTTTAGGTCCAACTACATTCGCTGCTCCACTTGCCATTTTGAATGCAAAATGCTTTTCAGGACAAGCTTTAGAGATTCCACATTTATATCTTGGAGGTTTTGTAGCTTTCAAAAGGAAATAAAACAGCATTTTAGAGATACCACCACAGCTAGGCTAACAGAGAAATATCAGTTTTCTGAAGGAATTAAAGGAAAAGAGCAAAGACAAACAGTATCTCATCTGCAGTTTCACAACGGCTTTAAATAATCTGGACTCCTGCAGCACCTCATTATTGTACTTTTATCTGATCCTGTTGCTTGCTCTGGCACTGTTATCAAAAGCCCCAAGACAAAACTATACGGGAAATGCTAGCAAAACCTAGACTTTATCAGAAATTCAGGAAAATCAGGAAAAAAAGAAAATTAGTTTCTGATTGCACTTGAAGTGTAATTAAGACTTTCTTCACTATGAAAATTCAAGTCTTTCTGTTATTAGCGAAAGCAAGTCACAACAGTAACACATGCATATGAACACTCACAGCGTGCAGCTGCATCCAGTGATGATCTAGCTAAAATGCAAAAAGAAAGTTTTATAAGATGTTACTATTCAAGTGTCATCTGCTATAAAATATACTATAAATTAAAAACCTTTCTGTACCCGTATAAAAAGTTTGGTTGAAATGAAGTATCAAATACATCTGAACATTATGTTCCAATACAGAGCATTAACCTTTACACAGTAAAGAAAGTGATCAGGAACCACATTTAGAAGCACTGCCTTAATTTATGACTTTCCAATTAACACAAAGATCCATGGAGATACAAAACCACCAGAGATTTGTGGAGGTGTGGGCACTAAGGTGAAATGAATTCCCTTCTTACAGCTTCACCAGGATGGGGTTCCTTTCACCTAACACTGGAAGTGTGCAACTCATGTGTATTCATGACTCTCTTTCTTGGGATAGGAAAAGACACAAGTGACCTCATCGTGCACATATCTACAATACATCTGTAATACTTAATGACACCTGTGTCTCTTCAATGATTATTAAAGAAGCCTCTGGTGACTGATTCAGATGTTGGCTCACACTGTAGCAATGTGGAGTCAAGTAACAAGAACCCTACCCATGTAGCTAAAATTGGGTTTTTGTAATGAAAAGCACCTTTAAAGATAAAGTTGGTTCAAAACATAGACTCTGAATTTTAAGACCTCAGCTGCTAATCCTTTTCTGTGTAAACCTGGGCACATCTGAAATGTTTTGATTACTGCACATTCAATTGTACATGGTAGTGTACCCGTGCAAGCAAAAAATCCCACCCAAAACTTAAATTTGAATTAAGCAGCAGAAAGGCAGAGTGCAGACTTCCAGAAACATTCAAGTCACCTAGTTTACAATTCCAGGCTAAGTACCCATAAACAGAAAAAGCTGGTAAAATTATGAATACTTGACAGGCAAAATAATCAAACTGATTAAGAGAGTAGGATAAATATTTCGGACAGAAAATAACTTCATACACACATTATATATATATGTATAATATATATTTAAAAATAGCAACAAGTACACACTTTAAAAATAAGGACAGAAATCTTAAGCATAAGAGCCTAAATCAAGCTTAAAGCAAAATGAGTATGATATTCTGCATTATGGCTCAGAAAAAGTCATCACTTACCAAATATATGTCCTAAGTTCGCATCCATTTTTATTTCAAACACTTGAGATATGACATAAAATGTCAATAAAAATATTGCTATGACTATTACCAATTTTGCAGCACCTATGCAGAAGCAGAGAAAAGTTTCAAAAAATTATCTGAAAATGATAACATGAAGTTTACCAACATTAACTACATGAGAAATGTGTATCAGATTACATTAAGGAGAACTCAGAAATAGGATGATCATTTGTGGACTCACTAAACAGAAGTCATCTTCAAGAAATGGACATTATAATCTACAATGCAGCTGAGCCAGTCCCTCATGTTACTATACCAAATACATACCCTGCTCTCAGCTTTCTCCAGCTTCATGCTTGTCTGACACCACAGTACACCAACTCAGCCCAGCAGCCAGGAGAAAGCACAGACTCTTCCATAGAAATCCGCTTAAAATTAACTAAGCTGATCTAACTGGCTGCTGTCCAAACGGGAAATTTCCACCTCCCCCCATTCCACTTCCCCATTCTTAGCCATGTGTACCTGTTTCCTCATTGTTCATAAATGCGCCTCTCCCCTCTCCCTGCCCCTTCAAATTGAGCTACCTGAGTGATTAGGGATCTGCTCACATACTGTAGCTTGGCCACTTTTGCCAGTCAGGTCTGAGCATTACATTAAAAAACCCCAAAAAATCACCACGGCAAAAGAAAAAAAAAAGCCTCCTCACCTCCTTTTCAACAAATTTAAATTACTGACCTAAAAAAAGCATGTGTGAAGACTCAAAAGAGCCAATTTATAAAGCAATAAACAGCTGTACCTCTCCCTTCCCATTTTCCTATGTTGAAGCCTCAGGTAGCTTGAAGTTTTACAAGCCTAACTTTCTCCAGTGCCAAGTGGTCAAACTACCTCCTGGGAGAAGAGCTGGAAGCATACAACCACAGCAATTTACATCTGGAATGGAAACTCAGGTGTATGTGGTACTGCCATGAACTCCACCATTTTTAGCATAATTTTCAATAGATTTTTACAGAATACTCCACTCTTAGCTTATTGTAAAATGTTGACTGAGAGTATAAGTTACATGAGGAGGCATCTCATCAACATCCTGCCTTCCTGTCTCACCCCAGTATCTCAAACTGTTTGTACGAAGAAACCTTACAGCATGCTTCTGTTTCTCAGATTGCCAGACAAATAAATCCTTTAGGAAAAAACCCAAACTTGGGTACTCCTGCAGATCTCAGACTGCTGCTGTGATGGGCTGTTCAGAAAACCTTAAAATAGACAGATTACTCAGCCTTCAGAAGGATAAGAGACATTAATCAATCCTTCCAAAAGGTAAAAAAAGGTAAGGGGATAGAAAAAGAGAAGAAAGATGTAAAAAGAGATACAACTTTTTTGTCTGCTTGTAGTTCACCCTTCCTCTCCCACTTTCCTTTTTCCTGTGTATGAGCACATACATAACATGTAAGAAAACGCAGATGCAAAGTTAATTTAAAAATCATAGAAACTTTGGGTTGGAAGAGACCTTTAAAGGTCATCTAGTCCAACCCCCTGCAGTGAGCAGGGACATCTTCAACTAGATCAGGTTGCTTAGAGCCCCGTCCAACCTTACCTTGAAAAATATTATGCTGGAACTCCGAAGATTATTGCACTTGAAGGGAATTGAACTGTGTGTAAGCACTAGAGAAAACATATGATCTGGACATACATTAAGAAGTGGAGAAAAGGTTTTCAAAGCAACACTGCTTAAAAAGACAAGATGGTACCAGCTTTTGTTATGTGTCATCTAGCAAGTGGCACTTGGAGAGCACGTTGTTTCAGTAGATAGTAGGCGAGATGAATGAGAACTCAGTCTGAGCACTAACCAACCCCTCCACTATGCATCCTCAGCCTTTCAACTGGACTGCGAGCACTCACTCTAAGGGAGAGGTAAAAAATCTCCTAGAAAATTCTTTTAGCACTTGAACCAAAACCAGCCCGTTTGCTACACATTACAGACTCTATAGGAACTGCTGTATCTTCTTTGTCTGTGAGTTTTAGCAACAAAAGTAGTTAGATGGAAGAAAAAAAGAGGTTTGGAGAATTCATTTTCCAGGTGATTTAGTCACCTTCTAAAAATTGCAGCATTTTCCAGTTCTTTACCAGATTTGCTTTAGCAGGTTGCTCCCAGTTATGTATGTTGAAGTTAATAAAACAACTTTAGAAGTAGTGACAAAAATCAGGACTAACTTCATGCATTAAGAAGGTTAACATGCAACTCTCTTGGAAAAGATGGTGTCATTCTCTCCTAGCTCCTTCTGCAACATAACACTACAACTACTGATAAAAGTGGAATGCATCACAAACTCAAAACTGTTCAATTGCCACACAAGCTATTCTACTGCACAGAAATGTCTAAAATACTATTTTCTTGTAGCGTTATATTAGCAAAGACCTTATTTTTACAAACAATACACCTTCTGTCATGTAAAATCAGTTTTTAAAACCTGGTACTACTGTAACTTACCTCTACAAAAAAGCTTTTATAGCTGTCATGCTCCCAGTAACCATTCAAGAAGCTTCAGACACTATATTATAATAGTGCAGAGCATTTTTGGTTGGGATGTGAGGCAGGGAAGGAATCACTGAAGACCTCAAATGGCCATCTCCTTATTTCTTCCTCATCTCACAGAATTAGCAGCCAGTATGTCAAGTCAAGCACCTTAACCAGTCACCAGATTCAGCAGATCAACTGAAGCGTTTTAACCAGCTGCTTGCTCTTAGACCACACCAAATTCCCAAATTAGTTTCATTAAACATCAATTAAATAGAACAGCAATGCCTGTTATGCCTTCAGCTTATTTTAAAACTTTATTGTCATAACTTGTTAATGCTGTCTATAGCACTTGTTTCACAAGTGACCGAAGTCTGATTTTACTGGATGTACTTACCTGCTATTCTCATGTTTAGTCTTCAGCCAGCTAATGACACCACGGCATTAAAAATAGCCACCTAGGGAAAAAGAAAAGCACATCATTGTAATTACAGCCAAATAAGCACTTTTGTGATGAGTTAACAGTAACAAAACCCCGTAGGTTTTCTAGCTAATAACATTAGTAACGACTGTCCTGAATACCTAATTCTTACTACTCACAGTAAAGGGAAGATTTAAGATGGATTTCTGTTGTATTGCTTCCATTTGTTACTCCATGAAACAAGTCTTCTGAAAAAACATTAATTTAATTTCATCAAATCCACTACAAATTCCACTCAACTTGCAAGCCTTCAATCTGTGACATAAGTATTTATCAGTGCTGTATCTAAGCAGACTTTGATTTCCTACAGCTATGTGGTGAAAGGTCAACAACTCCATCTGCACTGCTTCAAAGTCCTAGCAGTTTTCAGATGCAAGTTGTTATTTGGCAACATAACATAGCAAACTATGCTTTGGAGAGAAAAGATTTAAGCATTTTGGCCTTTAGGATACTGCATAAACTAAATTCAATGGAACTGAAAGAAGGTTATTCTAAAACTTGAATTTATGCATTGCAGAAATGTAATAACATATTTGTCACTCATAACCGCATTCAGGAGATTCATGTGGTGGTCAATGGTGACAGAAGCACCAACCCTAGAACTGAGACTATTTCAGAATAAACTGAAAACCATTGCCTATGAGCAAACACCGCATCAGCACCCAAAAGTTTCTTCTTGAGAAGAGCCTGCCACCACATAAAGTCAAAATGGGCCACAGCCTACACAGACTCCACTGAAAGGCTACCACCTCCTCCTCAAGCAAACCCTTGACCTTGGGCTGTACCAATCTCTTGCCCTCTGCCTGCAGAGCCACAGCTGCTGCTGGCTCTGTACCATGGTCATGCTCAGCCACGGTGGGCCCACTTCTGTCTCGAGTTTCTCCCTAGTCCAGATTCTCCCAGTCCATCTTTGCAGAACAAAGATGACCATGTATACAGCCACTTACCACTCCCAGCACTGACATGGTATCTATGCGAATCAGGTTTAGCAAACATTGTGATCTTTAGGAATGAAATACTAGGTATCTATTAGAAACACAGTAATTTGTTTTACAACATCTAAGTAGATTAAGCATGTAAAAAAAAAAATCTGTAATTAACTTGAATTAGAATTTGCTTTAAAACAGTGCACTACCTGAACCGTTCTATCTCATTTCTTCTATTCTTATCATCGTAAGTAAGAAAGAGCCTCCAGTTACTTTCACAAATACATGAGGCATTCAGACAAATAACAGTCTGTAATCAGTACTTCCCTTCTTGGAAAAAAAGAAGGGAACGTAAAATTTTTTTACTTGGAAAAAAATCCAAAACTATTTCTGAACTGCATTTTGCTACACAACTCCTTACATTTAATATGGCAAAAGAAAAATTATTGGCATTCAGGGATCTTTGTGGATCATCTACCCGAAGGTCAAATTTGAAAACATCTAATAAACTATCACTCTAATCCAAGTAGCCATCTGTGGTGTTGCATTCCCCCCCACCTCCTCCTTGCTTGATAAGCCTTGGAGCAGAGAGTTTGGTGGTTAAGGGCCCCTTGACTGTACCAAGCACTCTTGTATAGATGGGAGTAACTCACCATCCCCAGACAGCCTTGGAGCATCTTATCTAGTATTTTTTTTAGCCATGATTCGGGTGGATCAGTACCAGCATCACTGGGAAGTCAAGAATTCAAGCAGTTACCAACAAACGATTTATGGCAAGGATGGAAATTTACTGAAGCCTAAAGTCAATCATCTTCCAGTCTTATAAATAGTGGTCCAAGTGAGACCCTTTGAGCTCTTCTGGACCACAGCAGGCTGCGGCCAGCACCTCCCTCTGCGTGGGATGCCTCTTGGAGCCCGTGAACCCTCAAGTTTGCAATCCACTCAGAGGCTCAGCTGATCACCCGTTGAGCGATACAAAGCATTCGATGCGAGTATTTGACTGAATCCGAGAGGGGCATTTAAAGGTACCTTTGTACATATTTCTCTCTCTATATGTCTTTATGTGTCTGATCTTCGTATGTTGCTATGATTTAACACTGTGTTTTACCTCAATATCATTAAACTTAGTAAGTTTTAGGTTAATTATGTTACTAAGTTTTATGATTTGATACTGTGATTTATCTCAACGGTGTTAGTGAATTTGATTGCTGTTATTTTAGTTACACCAAGCACTACACCAGAATCCCCAATATCCTATTCCTTTAGTCATAAACTGTTGACCGAGTCTTGGACTAGGGGTGGATTTCGGTCCACCCTGAACCTCGTGACTCAAGAGGAGGGTCTCCCCTACTTTCTCTCCTCAATATACATAAAAGCCACATTAACCCTATTTGATCCACGAGCAAATAATTCCAATCTAATTGTAACTTGGTTTCTCTTTGTACACCTTTTCACATTAAGTAAGTAATAGAGTGAACCTTGCCATGGAATTCTGTTAAGTCATGCCTTTTTACGAATCTATATTAAAATCATTTGCTTTCTGGTATCTTTGTTGGTGACTCTTTAAGCGGCCCAACCACTCATTCGTGACACCATCCCACACCCCCATCACAAAAGCTACATCATCCCTAACAGTCTGCAGTCCTATGCCATGATTTTGAAAACCATCAAAAACATTATCTTTAGAAATTATTTGAAAAACTATTGTTACGAGAAGTCAGGAAATGCAAATCATTTGGAGATGATCACCAAAATCCCCACGTAGTTCTCATGGTCTATGCCAGGGAGGAAAGACTGCTATTACACAACCAACCTTTTGCCTTCGCTTAACTCAGCCATCTATTAAGTTCAGCGATTTGTGTCCAGATCCTCTTTGCCAGACACAGTCATTGTGCTCTACTGCTTAAAGTTTCCAAGAAAACAGTCAGCAGAGAAACAAACCGGGAAAACCAAATATAAGTTTAGAAATACTTATTTCTACTTGATAAGAACTTGAAAATAAGTATCAACAAAGTTTGAAAAGCAGACAAATGTTTTTTGAATACTAAGGTTGTACTACAAGGGAAATCTCATAGCATATTATGGAAATAACACATCCATTATATTTATAGCCACATATATCTACATATAATACCTTCTTTCAGATAGCCATTTATAATACCTTCTTTCAGTGAAAGGCTAGTATTTATCTGTCTTATAAAAAGAATCTTCCAGAGCAGATAAACTCATCTTATTGCAAAAGTCTGTGAACAGAATTATTCTAAGCTCCCTTCTCTCTCCTTCTCACCACCAGACACTGTCTGTAGTTTGAACAGCCATGAGCTTGTTTTAAGTGAGCGCTGAAAAAAAAAAAGCTTCCTCTTCCTGTTTTACTATAAACAAAAACACATAACAAATTCAAAGCACAAAAGCAAGAATACGGACAAAACCAAAAAGCAGTAACTAAGTGAAACGATCATATGGTCCAACCTTGACCGCAGAACGCCGTGATCCCAACATCCCCATCCACCCATAACAGTGATCATGATTTGTTGCAATCAACAAATACACAAGAAACAAGATCAATTTTTTCGAAGTGTGAAATGTTTTTGATTTAGAAAAAGTAAAAATAAGTATGCTATGCCTCAACTTTAAATCCCTTTTTAAATTCCTTTCAAGATTCTACTCCTAAATTACAGCATATCAAAAAATTATGGGGTTTGATCTAGAGAATACAGGAATGCTACAGTACAGATAAGTGTTGCACAGCATTTTCCAGCTGCAAAATAATATTTTATGAATGCCAAGTCCTTCTCCTATACAGTATTATCTTAGAAATTTTTTTTTTTTAATTCAAGACAGAACAGGAATGAAACAGTACAGCCCACGAGCCCTTATGAATGCTGTATATATAGGATATATATATACATTATATATTAAAACACCTTTTTACATTACACCACATCTTTAGTATTAGACCTCATAATTGGAATTACAGAAGTGATATAAAAATGGATTTAGAATTTCTATTAGTGTGTATTTTAGGAACATTTTAAAAAACAAACAAAAAACACAGCACCACAACTGAGCTTGCTCAGACTCAGATGCACAAAAACAGCAGCAACAACATTCCTTTGATTGCTTGAGGAATGGACTAAAAAAACCCAAATGCAATTTTTCTCCTCTTTGACATAAGATTCCATCAAGCAGGGGCAGCAGAATTATGTCCTAAGTATCTTCTTGCGTTATGAATGTCCAGTAATATAAAAACCACTTTATTACTACATCCGTGTAACTTATGTCTGTCAGGCAGTACAACAAGGCTCACATTTATCATCTGTTAGTCAAAGACTGAGGCAGGAGGTGCAGCCTATAGCAGGGTCTATAGGCAGCCCCTCTGATGAGTACAGCAGAATCCTATACAGTCACAAAGGCCAAGGAGAGCACAACAAAACAGGCAACAGAAGCAATCAACATCTACAAGTCACAAAGTAAAATGGTGGGTTTGGGAAGCATTATACTGTATGACTGTGAAACATGGATCTTCTTTTTCTTAAAGATTGTTTTCTTAGTGCAGAACTTAAGAGGTTTATCAGTCAAGGTCTAAAATTTGGGCAGTAGAAAGAAACCCAAAAATCCCTCACATACAGCATCAAGCTTCTCACTTCAAGGCACCACCCACAGAGGAACTTAAAACTTCAGATGCTGGTTCTCTTCTACATCAAGGGAAAGGAAGTCATTATTCCCCAGGGTGGGCAACTGGAAGGAGATGTAAACCTCCAATTTGCCACACCTCTATCATGAACAGCAGTAAAGGTGTTTTAAGTTAGAACAAGTTATAGTTACAATCAGCATAGTCAAATATCTGCATGTGGCACATGCATTCATTCACAAGATGAGTATCACTGAATTTCAGCTATTCCATTAACCTTCCAATATTCCTATTTGTCAAAGGAATCTTGTGTAATTCTTCATGAGGCTGGAGGAGCATGCTCTCCTTTTCATATGATCTCACTCGGTGCTAAAGGTACAGACACATCTTCTCTCAGCAACAAACACATCTGTCGAAGAGCTTTCTGAACCCCGCTGCCTGTCATCGCCAATTCACAGGAGCCAGCATTCAGGAAAACAATCAACGGCAAGACATTCAGACCAGTGACCTCTCAACTCCAGTAAGCCATACCCCACCCCCTGAATAAAAAGCACAGAACTACAAAGCCGTTGTAGTCTCCAGGCTGGCAGAGTCAGGTCTCTTGCCAGTAGCTGGTGGATTTCTTATGAGGCTTCAATGATGCTAACCTTCAGCCGAGCTCAGCCAGCCAGCCACACTGGTCCAGCGAGATGGTAAAATACCAGTACATAAAGCTTTGAAATACTGAATAGTAGAAAACAAAGAAGGTGTTGATTTGTTAAACTGATGTAGAAAGTTCATTCTGAACTGGCAGAATGTGATGGACTCAACGACAAAAGTAAGAGAAAACGAGCAGACAAGCAGGAAGCTGGTGCTGCCGTATTAGCAAGTTCAGAAATTGCTCTTTCAGCACAGCACACGGGTTGCTCAATCCCTTGAGAATAGGAAGGAAAAGGTAGACAGCTCACTGAACCAGAGAAGACAAGAAGTTACAGGTTATAAATCCTTTTTGAATGCTGGCATGTCATTGTCCAGTTCCCTACATGGAGCTGCACATCTGTCTGCAGAAAAAGTTATTTATTCTGGATGCAAACTACTAGGGAGTGGCTATGTGGAAAGACAGTTGGGAGCTGAGGTTACTGGATGCTTTTTTCTACTCCACCCACCCTTGTGCATTGTATTTTGTCCCAAGGCAGGAGCCATTTCCAGATGCTGCGATTTCCAGTGCCAAAGCCTTCCCAAGCAACCCCCACGACAGCCCAAAATGCTATACATGCAACATAACAAAAGTAGAAGAAAACCAGAAAAGAGTAGCTTACAATAAAAAAATTATTTTATTTTCTAAAAACAATTTAAATGAGTGGATTTAATTTAAATAAATACACCTTTTGATTAACTTGTGTGGGTCATTACAGACTCAACACAGATCTGGCAAATTTAGTACAGACATCTACATAGCTACTGCACGTATTTTGATACATACTAAAATTAGCTTCAATCAGTAGAGAAGCAGATACTTGCTTTTAAAAGTGACTTATATCTCTTGAGGGAACCCTGCCAGGTACTTCACACAGGGAGCTCACATTCTAACTTCATTTAGGAAAACTATGAGCCTATAATCCTGCCAAGCAAATCATCACCATGTTTGATTAGATGATATAAAGTTTCTAACACACCAAGATTGAGTTATTTCTGCATTCATGTATTAAATTCAATGGTCACCAAGCAAATTTTCTTCCTAGAATCAAGGTGCAAGGTAAGTAAAGGAATGGATAAAATACGCAGTAGCAGTTCTTATTAATACTGCCACACTGACGCAGCACTGAACAAAGTCCAGATTTCAGTCCCGAGCTGAATGCAATTCAATTTGATCAATTCTTTATCGGCCTTGCTCAACACTCTTGCCCAGAGGTGGTGCCGTGGGACAAACGACATCGGGCACACGTCACTCGGGCACAGCCTCTGCCCTACTTACTGCGCACGAAAGCTTTGGCCACTTGCAATGTACTTCCCTCTATAAGGGTTTTTCAAATACGATTGTAACAAATAATTCTATGGATAATAATGAAACGTGCAGATTAGTTTACTTCATTCCCAGGATAATAGTATTCCCATTAGCAATTTGATAGCAATTGATGATGTGGAGATTATACTTATGAAATGGGCGCACATAAACAACCAAAGATGAGAAGGGAAAGCTTCGAATGTCAAGATAAGTTTGAATTCTGACCTTAGTTGATTAGAAGAAGGTCCCAAAATCAACAATAAATTGATTTTTTTTCAATAAAACAGAAAGTAATACACTGCAAAACGGACATCAAGTGCAGCAAAACAGGCAGCAGTAATGAGGAAAAGGATACAAGAAATTATAGAAGCTCTCTAATATTGGGGTCAACAACATGGTACTGCTGCAAAAGTGTAACGCTCATTGCGAACTGTACCAATAGCATTGCTGTGTGTGACGCAAAATGCAATTATTCTGCCCTGCCTAAACAAACACAAAAATACTCTGCTCTATGTGCTATCTAGACTTCTGAGACCCATATGTAGATTTTTCTAAGCCTATCTTAAAGCATAAATCCCAAACGGAAGAATCTAGGTAACATTACATGACCTAAATAAAACAACTAAGGGCTAAAAGAATCAGGCTTACTTTGCAAGGAACTGTGAAAGCAAAGAGAGAAGTAAGGACCAGACACCTTTGGTCTCTTAGCTCCAAGGTGTAATTGAAAAATTGTTTTAAAAAATGCTAAGATGGACTGTTCTCAACATCCACTGGTTGCTGCTTATCAATTTGTAGCTATAATGTTGAAGAAAAACAACTTTCCTGCTACAAAGATAAACAAGAAACGCAAATGAAGGCTGTAAATCATCATAAAAGTCTGGAAAAATACAATAGGGAGGTTTTCTTAACCTATATAGTCTACAAGGTGCAAGTTAGTGTCCCCTTCAATATTAACCCCATATTTCTACACTATTATTTGCAAATCTGTACCCAGATATGTAATACTAAATGTGTATCAGCCTGAGATGCTTTGAGTTAAATTCAGAGGGAAATTTTTCCCCCCAAACAGGATTTAAAAGTTTGTATACTTTCAAAAATGGTAATTATACCTGTTTTTAATCTGTATTTACTATCTGTTAATACGAATAGCATATCAAGTACACTGTACTAGAATTAGATAAGCGTTCAAAACCACTTAGTACCAAAGGAAGAAAAAAAAAAAAAAGGCCTGAGCTTCCATTTTCATTTCTGAGTCATGAATAGATTAGGACAGTGTTTATTTTTTGCAGCACAAATTGCCTTCCTCAATGAATAGCAGATGTATTTTTTTTCCTGCCAGAGAGCAGCTGAAAAAAAGGATGACATTTTACCTTTTCATACCTGGTAAATTGCAGTCAGAGAAAAAACATTTTGTTTAATCCAGCCTCTGTTAATAGGTATTTCAGTCAGTTGTTTTCAAGCAGTTCACAAAGGTGGTGTTTGTCTACTCAAAATTACACAGTGAATCAGATGTGTCAGGGATGGCACTAGCTATTCTTGTGTGAGCTCTGGTTTTAGATCAGTGGTTATGCCAACCTGAATTACATGCCACAGACCCAACAGCTGAGACAGTCGAAATCTTTCCAAGCCTAAATTTGAGTAGGAATCTAGGCTTCTAATACAATAATTTTATTCAAATACAAGATGCATTTCCTTACCCAGATGACTGCTTACTCTTCTGCTACACTACGCATAGTTTTTCCACCATGTTTACAAAACTCATTTAATTTGAAACCGGTGAAGGGCACAGAGAAAAGAATTGTATCTTTAAAAAAATATAACTACTGTAGTTCAATTTTATTGTATAATCATGCACCATTTGTGTCTTCCGATGACACAGGCTGTGACCCAAGTACTTGTTCCCTACAGGCACTCCTACATCCATATGAATTCCTTGTGGTTATGGCAGAACTCCACACAGGCAATAGGTTTGTCCACACAGAACAGCTTACAGACTCCTGGATACATGGGTTTTTTCCTCCTTTGAGACAAATACTACAATGAAGTATAATTACTAACTTCTTACAAAAATGATGCCACCTGAATTGTATTCTTCCACATATGTGTAAGATTCAGCTTGGTATTCTGATGATGCTGAATTAGATCCAAAGTGTTGGCTTGTTAAAATGAGATTTTATTTTAATTCTATCAACTGCAAATGAAACCCAGATAAATTTACCAAATGAAACACAAACTTATTCCAAAATTTAAAAAAGGTAATTTGGCTACTATAGCAGTATTTGCGACATAGGATATGCAATGTAGTTTCACTCCTAAGAAAGGAAACACAGATGAAGAAGAAGCATTATGCCAGCGTGTTTTGATACCCGATGTGTAAAACAAACATTTCCCAGATGATGTGTCAAATCACTGACCACAAAAACTTTTTGCTAGGAGCATCAATCCAGTACTTTCACCTTAGGCAACACACAAACTAGTCTGTCTCCAACACAGAAAAATTCTCCTGAATCCTGGGAAGCCTGAGATAAAAGTACTTCGGCATTCTTCCCACTGAGAATGAAACTCAATCCACATTCCTTTTGCAATTAAACCAACAACAAACACCACACAAAAAAACAACCAAAAAAACCCCACCAAACCTCATAAGC
>NW_010548053.1:0-5739 GCF_000687285.1 Phaethon lepturus | reverse complement strand
TTTCCCATTATTACACAAAATTTATTGGTCCATATATTTAAAAACAGGATTTAATTTACCATCTCTACAACCCATACTATTTATATGTGATGAACTGTACCATTACTGCTGATGTACCTATTAAAGAGAATCTTAGCCCTGTATTTCATAGGGTTGTATAAAATCATGTAGAGAAATTCAGATACATAAATCCTCAAGGATGAATTGCTGAACTTCATTCACCCACTTGCCTCCCAACTTCATCACAGAGAAGTGCATAAATTTCACAACAGAGACCTAAGAGAGTGAGGTTTAACATTTTCTTCTGTCAAATGATGAACAAATTATTTTGTTACTGAAGCACTGCTGCAATTGCCACCTGTTCAAAAGTTCAAAACCACTGGTATTTTTTCTGGCATGTTTTTTTAAGAAACAAATTACCAACTTGATTTCCTAAGATAGAAAAGTCCATTCAGTCTTTCCACAACAGGAAGGAGTAAATAAAGCTTTGCAGTGCATTCATCTGCAAGATCACCAGGTCACACTCAAAACAAGGTGTTGCCGGAATCCAGAAGATGTTTCAAATGTACAACAGCTTTCAGACCTTTGTATCAATAAAAAAACAGCAAGCCTGTTATCAGAATAATACAGCACTACCATGTATCTTATCCTGCCCTATACAGCAATCCTCAATAGAACTACCATACAAAAAGGTTATGCGTCTGAAGAGCAATTAATGTACATATAATTACTATGACTTGATATAACACGACCAGCACAGCAATTTATTTGAGTCTATGGTTACAACGCGTCATTTCACACTGGGGGCCATTTTAAATAAAGTTATCAAGCAAGCAGAACAGGAAAGGAACATTACAAATACTTCCTATATAGGTCCAAGTTTACTCCAGGAAGACCAATCTGCTCCTCTGCACTATTCTTCTCCCCAAGCACAACCAGACCCTAGATAGTAGCTTTAAGGTATCAGAATGAGATCATCATTTTGTGAGTGAGACTCATTTACTGCACAGACCACCACATCGACCTCATCACAGAGCTGCACACTGAGACCACAGACACAGCAAGGCTCAGAGCTCCTATATACACCGCAAGGCAGAGAGGATCAAGGGTACCGATAGCAGCAAGGAACATCACCACACGCTGCTGTCAAAAAAAACCCCAAACCTATGATACTACCAGGCATTTAAGCTTCTTTAACAAAAGCTCAGCATGATCTGGGGCTGCACGTTGGAGAGGAGTTTTAACCTCTGCTCAGTAGCAAGCTGGGATGTGCCTCTGGGGAAAGTACTCCCAGGGGACAACTACTGCTCAGAGCGCTGTTGGTACCTCTCCCTCCTCTTGTTCCAAGGGATACAGAAACCCCTGCTCCACCCAGAGCACCATCTCATCCACTCATCACCCACGGGAGTCAGCACTTGGCTTTGGCCTTTTGCAGGCTAGAGAATGCCACCGGCTGAGAGCTGCACCCTGCGTCAGCTCATGGGGCAGAAGGGGTAGCAGCAGCACAGCAAGCTCAAGACGCAGAGGGGCCACGCTGCGCCTACAGGACACTACAGGGTGGGATCCTATTGCAGATACAAGACCGCTGTCAGTGATTGATAGCCTCCATGGTGTACTCAGGATCGCAGTGCTCCTGTGGTACAGGAAAGTCATTGCTACTGGTCCATATTAGCACTGGACAGGCCATCATTTATGAGGGATGAGGTGCAAGAAGCTCAGAAATGGAGAGGAAGTCAGTCAGTCCCATGATCTGTAACAGCTCTAGAGTGACTCACTTCCTACTGAAGACACAGAGACAGCAACAAAAATGGCAGTCTCTGGACTGGTTTCTGTGAGTGAAGGGATTAGAATAAAGATCCGTAACCTACCTCCTGGCTGGGTGCAATCTTCCAGCAACCAGTACCAAACACATAAACCATATCCGAGATGAATTAATTTCTCAGCCAAAAAAAAACTTCTAGTGGCAATGTGTTTTTTTTATATTTTTATGTATGTGTGTGTATATACACACACACATTTCATATACTTTAATATTTAGTTAACAATTGGTACGCACCCCAGTAACTAAAATCCAAAACAGACATCTTCTATCCTTTGAAATTTTAAAATCTAAGGATCATTATAGGTGGGAAAATTAAAGTTATGTGGGATAGCAAGTTACTGCATGTCATCGCCTATGGAGAAGTTTGCCACGTTAAGTACACGTAACCTAATTTGAGGAACAGCATCCCTCAAGTAACAGAAGGGTGCTTACCACAGCCAGCTTACCACTGAGACTCTATACACAGCTAACATGAAGATGCTGATATGCAATCACTGTATACTGTAATAACTCCTGATACCATCCAACTCTGGATCATGCTGTTGTACGAGAAATTCACTAATTATTGCAGAAATTCCTGTCATAAACTTCTGCCTGAATCAACTCAAATGCAGTTCCAAAACATTTCAGGTGTCACTGATGTTCAGCTAACCAGCAAGCAAACAAACAGCCGTGCCAGTTCCCTCAACCCCCTCGCCTGGTACTTGCAAGTAGTATCTGGGCTTATCCAAAAGCAGAAATAAGCATCTGGGAGCAGGTCAGCAGCTTTCTAGCAGCAGCAGTACTGGCTTATATCAGCTTAAATGTTTGTGAAATGACGACTCAATGAACTGCTGATACCAAAACAGATCAAGAAAAAAAGATAAAAACTGGAGAGAGGGTGGGAGAAGGGAAGTCAGCTAGTCACGAGAAGAAAGCAAGTTTTATGAATAGAGGGGAGACTGTGTCATCTATTTTGATGTTAATTAAGATTTTAACTGGATTCTCATGAGAACTACCATGCTTTTGTACATACAAACACATTGTGCAACTTTCTGCTATTAATAAAACTGACTCAACAGCAGCACACATTAAATGCAGGGCAGAGTTTACTACAGCAGCTCCCTATGTCCTGAAGAGTTTTCCAAAGCTTCTCCCCTCTCCCACAAAGTCTCTTCTATATCCTCTTGGCACTGAGCTCCAACAAGAGCTGGAAAAAGCTAAGTTGCAGCTCTGCCTGCAAATGAAGATATAAACTGTTTTTGTATCACAGAAATATGCTACTGTACATGGGGAGCAAAAATAGTTGAATAATTCCAAAAGAGTAACTATTGATAACTCCCTGTGAAAACTTAAGTGTGACCAGATTTCAGGAAGCCTGGGTAAAATAGTATTTAAAATTGTCATCCATGACTTGGACTACTGAATAGGGATAAGCTTTTCAAATTTGTGGATAACATCAAGATGTAAACAAACTAAAGGGCAGAATCAGGACTACAAATTATCCAGAAAAATATTTTTTTCTTTTAAGAAAAAATATCCTAAAGTCCTCTCAGGATGCATATACCATTAAGAAAAGCATGAGGAGGCTATGCTTGGATTCATGGTTAGACACGGCATTTTAGGTGATGAAGTAGGCAGCCAGGAGCACTTTTATGTTACAGATGCTTTAACATCCATCAGAGTTGAAAATTCTAGTGCTAAGAAATGAAGTTTCAAGTAGCAATACCAATTTAAAGTCATTTCCTCACTACCAGTTTTTCGTATTGTCGCTGGGGGTCAGGCCTGGATAGTACTAGGAGGATGAAAATTTGTGAGATAGGTGAGCTCACCTGCCAGGTTGCTCTAGCCCCACTCACCATTTCTCCAGCCCCAGCTACATGATTTTGCTCATGTTTTGCTCATAACAAAAGCTAACCTAAGTAAAAGAGAATAAACATAATTTCTGCCAGATTAGCAGACAAATTTTAGGAGTGTTGGGAGGCAAAGCACAGCAGCATCAGGCTGTTAGATTTGCTCAGCCATCTCATGAAAGCTCACTGTAAGACTTGTAAGATTTCTGAGACTACTGCAGATTACATTTTTCCTAAAGTAATCCTGAGAATTTATGGACAGTCTGTTTCAGATCTATGTGAAATTTCCCAGAGGGATCCTTCTAAACCATGAAACAATTACAATAATTCCAGCACTGCTGACAGCAAATGATTGTCACAGGGTTGTGCAGCTGGCCACTGGCAGAGAAAACACACAGATTTACAGTAATTATGCTTTAAATTCTAAACTTTCTCAGCAGATTTTAGTGAAAAACTCAAAACTGAACATATATATCACTTATATTAGGTCTCACGGAGATACTGATTGCCGATACAAGTGGTAAGACTTGCAGCTTTTACACTCACATATCAACCCTCTGACTTCACTGTGACCGTAGGTTTAAAAACCAGAACCTAAATTCTATTTGAATACCAACTTCTCTTTAACAATTTAAATCTTAAGGAACAAGTTCTCTCTCTTTGCTGCAGACTCATCTTATGGACACCTAATCTTCAGGCTATGAAATATTCTTTAAGCAAATCAGTATTTTTTGCAACTCACATAGTACTGATCTATCTTGCGATCTTGCAGAAAAAATTCCCTTTCTGATATATTATGTTAATATTCTGAACAAAACCAGGAACATTCAGTAGTAACAGTTCACTTTTTAAATATTAGCTTACCGAAGTTTCATTAAATTCTCAAACTTCTTCTATGTTATCGCTCTTTTCTTAAAGCCCTGAGAAAACTCATTAAACATGGAACACTTATTCCCTGAAGCACTGGGGCTGCACCTAGAGGCTAGTAACTTGTGGGTGCCGTGAGGCGACTTTTCTAACTATTTACTCTGCACTCTTACTGGGTGAAATGGTCAGGACTGTTGGAAAGAGGTGGAAGCCACAAACCAAGCGCCTCCTTCCATCTCGAAGTGATTAGATGTTATTACACGTCAATAGCAAGCTATTAGCTTACGAAGAGCCTACCTGCAGGCTTAAAGCAAGTCACAAAACTTGTTTTGCCACACCGACAACTAAGCAAACCAACAGATGAAAAAGATTTCTTCATACTTAAAAGAATCCCTGCAAGGGGGGAGGAATATGTGCTAATGAAGACATTCATACCTTGATTAGTTTCGCTGGATTAAAAAAAAAAAAAAAAGACCGTTGTGCAGTCATTAACTAGCCATTTCTGACATTTTTCTTCCCTAAATAATTCTTCTCTTAGTATTAAATAAATACTTTGTTAAAAGAAGAGGACCAGTCAGTTAGGTTCACCAGCAAAGAACCACCCCGGGTTCCAAGCCTGCGCGGCGTTACGGGGCACACATGATATTACAAAGAATACCTGGAATATGCAGAGATCTTTGCAAAAGCCCGGAGTTGTTACATTATCATTTAACCATTTTTAAATGTACAACAGTGGAAAGATCAAGAAATCAGGCGAGTTACACAGCCCCTCGGCAGCTCAGGCAAAAACGTAGCTTAAAGATATGGTAGCACTTACCGACCGAAAAAAAACCCCACCAACCCGCAAGAGAAATGTATAGAATTACTATATTTTTATCCTACTTCAGCAATTTAGAGGCTAGAAACGAAGGGAACGCAGATTGCTGCGACAGGTATCTCTCTACAAACCTGGATGCACGGCACATACTCCTTCCTGATCAGTTCGCGCCTGTTCACCGTAACGGTGCGTTCAGTGTTTCAGTTAAGCAGGAGTTGAGCCTTAACGCCCATCTGCCAACAACGTCCAGGATCCGCTACTCGACAGCGAAGCAGCAGAGAACCAAACCGCTGAGAAGCTGCACCATCTCCCTTTCGCTGCGCCAAGCCTTTGCTTCAGCAGCAAGAGGCTGCCTGCACCGCAAGCGCCTCAGTTTTTTACCTGGACCGGGGCGTCCAGCT
>NW_010548052.1:38268-39808 GCF_000687285.1 Phaethon lepturus | reverse complement strand
GGCGCCCCGCAGCCGGGGGGTGACAGGCAGCCCCGTCCTTGTGTTTCCTAGCAGAGGAAACCCGAAGTGCGGCAGCAGGTGCTCGGCCTGAAGATCCTACAGCGGGAGAGGAGCGCGTGTTTCTGGAGCTCTTGCCTCTGCCTCTCGTGACGCGTTACCGGCAGCGACCAGCTCCTGCCGCTGGGGGGGTTTTAGCTCTTGCCGCTGGCGGAGAGGACACCGGGCTACGGAGAGTTGGTAAAATGCTGTGAAGGTGGGCGCTGACTCGTGTAGCAGCACACAGAAGGTTGTTCTACTCAGTTTTGATTGCACTGAAAGTTTCCCTTAGGATCCAGGCTATGACACCTAAAGAAATGTCAGAAATGAGTATCTCCAGCATAGTCTCGATGAACGTAAGGATAATACCCAGTCATTACACAATATGAAAACACTGAATTTGTTTATCTGCCTTCCTCTGATACCGGACAGTGATGATAACAAACACAGAAGTAACCATGTGTGTGGAATGACACGTACAGGTTTGCAGCAGAATCCGGGCCCGCTGCTCCCGTCAGGTGCGTCAGAGCCTTAACTTCAGGCGTGCTTTCTGAATATAATCTTCACAGAGATACACTTTCTGTTTTCAGCTGCAACAAAGGTCTAAATGAATATGCACATTATTTTTGTGTTCTGTGGCCCCCCGAACCTGGGCATAGACATATGATTTATATATATCTAGCTGTCTGTACCTGATTGGAGCTTCAGAACTGTAAATAGTAGCTAGAGACTTCTTTCCTCTCAAGGATAGGGAAGGGATTTGGACGGAAACAAAATAATGAGTTGCCAGTCCATGTGTGGTTTTTCTGTCAGGGCCATAGAGATGATGCTTGCTTTGCTAGAAGTGACCTCTTGTTTTGAAGTAGAAAGGATGGAGGAAGTTAACATACATTTCATGTTTATTGTCATGGTGTTTGATTACAAGGAACAAATTAAAGTAACAACAGAGAGAAATGTCTTCTTTAAATGTGGAAAAACTGATTATGTAAATGGTATTTGGGTGATGCAGTTTCTTCCCCCATATCAGCACTTCAAAGAGATACACCAGCACTGCAGGATAAATGGGATGAAGCAGGCACATATTCAGATCTTCCTCCACCCACTGTCTCCCGCTTTAGAGTTTCTAAATGTTCATTTCAGTACTTCTGGATTCTCATTTTCCTCACTGAACAAATCTAAATCCAACCCAGGAACTATCGGCAAAAAAAACACATCAGAAATCAATCTGGAAACATCCTAATAGTTACGCTACTGTGAAATCAATGTGATGGAGACTAGAATAACATTTTGCATGTCTTTCAGTTATGTTTGGTTAGTTGATTTACCCATGTGAAAGGACTAATGCTTAGCAGAAATTCTCGCTATTTGTGCTGCCTTACGTAACACTGGCTGAACTGCTACAGAAGTGCCAGTGTCTGATGCAGGAGGAAAGCAGCTGATGCCAATCTAAGTGTATATTCATACTTTATAGAACAATGTTTCTAAAGCTGTAGATCAGTTTTTT
>NW_010548052.1:0-38237 GCF_000687285.1 Phaethon lepturus | reverse complement strand
GCATCCCTGCCTGAATGCTTCATCTGGCAACAACACAGCAGCTCTAGGGAGTGTTTATGTGCCATCCGCTGTGTAGGAGCCCTTGTTCTGGATTTGTCAGGAGTTTAGATGATGAAAAATTAAGATTGAAAACTCGTATTTTGATTTCATATTCATATGCTTATTAGGGGAAACACCTGGCCTTTGTTCTGTGCTACTTAAGAAATAAAGTATATGGCACCTGTTTAAAAATAAATAAATAAATAAATAGTTTCAGGAAAAAGAAACCTATCAGAGCTTTCAATAATTCTAAAATAACTAGCTACCTGAAACACCAGGTAGCTGTATTCTGTGTAACATGGAATTCTCCACTGTGTGCTCATAAGTCCTGTGTCATTTAAAGTGTGGGATATTGCTTTTCCCATATTTCCCAGTTGTGATTGCTGCTCCCTCTGCCACTACAAGCATGATGGGTTAGGATCAGATCCTTCCATTTTCTTCTCTCAATTCCTTACAGCCTTTGTCAGGTGCAACTGCATATTTTCAAATTCAAAATATCCAACTGCTGTGTAGATATATAATGTCTAGATAGTTTTTAGAGATCTGAATCTGAAGAGTTGTCAAAAAGAGTCAAAGTTATTCTCTGTCTAATGCCAGGTATCTTTAAAATTCCCAGGCTCCTTTCTTTGCCTTGGTGGGAAACTCCATTCTGCATTCTCCTTTTAGGAGGTAGAAAATTCCTGGTTTTCCTTATCATAACCACTGATGCTTGAAGCAATGTCAAAAGTTGAGGCTTTGCAATTGCCCTTTGCCCAGTTGCCCTCTCATGACAGAGAGACCTTTCGGGTTTACAGTTTTTAAGTAAATGCTTCATGTTGACATCATAGAATTGATCAGAATTCCTAAGTCATACATAGGTTCTAAAGATCATCACAAATGAGCCATTAGATGCTAGCAAATCAATACAAATCTGTGTTTATTTTAGGAAAAAACCCCACAAACCAGACAGAAAATATGACATTGAATGACAACCAGGTATGGTTGGTTTCTTTAACTGTTTCTAGGTTTATCCTCTGTAGCTGCCCCCTTTTATAGGCCAGTTATGTTTGTGTGAGCAGCACATACGCTTTATTATAATGTAACATAGTTTATGTATGATAATTTTTATTTGCGCATCCATTTAGTTTTTTACCTATTGATAAAAATACTGAATCCAACCATTCAAAAAAACTCTTTATATTATGTGTTGCATTTGTGATTCCTATTTTAGCAAGACAGGTGACATTTTCTTGCAGGTAACTTGGTAAGTAATGAAAAACAGGACTGCCAAGGAATGATTTCTTCAAGAACCGTATTTTATCTTAAAAAGTGCACAGAGAAAGCAAGGAAAAACTGCCAAGAAGTCTGAAGGCTAAACAATTATTCTGTCTGAAATTTCTGACTGATTTTAAACATCATCTTTTAGAGGAAAACAGGACTGCAGATACCATTGGAAGCGATTTTAGAATGCCAGCCTTAAAACAGAGTTGTTCCTGGGCACTTCTGCAAGGATTTTATGCATTCAGAAACTTGAATTGTTTAGAGAAATTGTATGGGTCATTGCTTTACCTGAATTTATGTATGTTCTTTCATAAAACTGAGAGACTAAATCTTTCCCGAGACAGTAGCCTCCCCCTCTCCCAAACCCCAAACCACTAAGGACTGAATTCCTCTGTAACAAAAGACCAGTGTAAAATATGACTGACTTTGAAGCAGATATTTTACCTTGTATTTAAATCCATGTTTCATGAACACTGAAGGCCAGACACCAAGTGTGTTTAGACTGATAGACTGCTGCAACTTTGTTGAGTAAATACCGTACTGAAAGATGCTATACTGGAAATGAAAGTCATTATTTGTGAAAACAGAGTAGGCGAAAGGAGTTACACCAACAGCAAACATATATGAGAGACAGGCATCTTTTCATTCACTGTGGGCAGCTGCCGTCCAGACAGCAAAATAAACAGAGAGAACTCTGTTAGTGCTCGGTATGTTCCTGCATAAGATGGACTCTGTTGCTAGTGTATATTGATTTAAATGTAGAAGACACTGAGGGAGGAAAAAAACAACCAGGGCTGATGAGAGGACTGTCTTAGAACTTGTTATGAATAAATCAGTAACATAATTTTATTTCTACCTGAGTGATTGATAACTGATCATTTTTCCCCCAAACTCTCATACTATCAATATGCAGGTATGTTATGCATATGCTCTTCTTCTGGACAAATATCACCATTTCTCAGCTTGTTCAAGTTTATGGGTAATCATCATGCCTTTTAAGCCCTGTATAAAGAGTAGTAGATGACTTGTGCATAGGACTTTTCAAAAAACAAAAATGGATTGTGCAGAGTTTAAAGTTTTTAAATACGATCACAATGCTGTTTTCCCGTATGTAAACAGCTCCTGAAGCTGCTAGGGGATGTTTCACAGTTGGGAATTAATTTGGGCTCTGCAATTGCCAATAGGTGAGTAATGGCTTCATGAGATAAACCATCTCTATAAAAAGTTTGCCTGTACTGTAAAGATGTCTGGGAGCCTTCTGCAAAACACTAGATCTTCCTGTTCTCCTAGGAGAGCCAGTAAAAGAGGTTTCTCATTTCAAAACAATTATTATCTTGCAAAATATGGCTTCTAAAGAGAATAGCCTCATTAAATTTTATATATAAATTAATAGTTTATTGATTCATTTGCAGGCTAGCATAAAGGATGAGAGAAAGCCTGGTTTTCCCTTCTGTTGAGCAAATCATCTCAAGATGATATGGATTACTTAACAGAAAACAATGCTTTTTTGCCTGATTGTGTAAATGTGAATCAAGCAAAGAATTGGGCTCTTCTTTTATTTTACTTAGAAGAAAATCCATCTATGTGTTACAGATTTTTGTTAAACTGGTTTTTGTCAACGTTGAAAATTAAGTGCTGCATGGTATCAGTCCTACTGAAAAATGCTGTTATCACAACTGACATTAGTAATGGAAGAGAAGCAGAAGTGTAGCATGTGTCAGTGCTGTATTGATCTTACAGTTATCATTACTTGAATTGTGTTGAAAGTAGAGCTTTTATTTTTTTCAGTGGATGTGGAGTTAATTTTTTCCAGATTTGGGTGGAATAAATTGGTAGTCTAGACATGTAAGACAGCTATCTTTCATATGCGAGGGGAGGAGTGGTTTATAACTGGTGCTTTTACTGCTAATGAGAACTTAAGTAGGAGGTTTCGTATGATTAAACCTAGGCACGTTGATGTGGGATTTTCTGTATGGTCTGCAGCGTGCCGCGTAGTACTGCGTGTTTTTTGTAATTCTAATAACTAGGTGAAATATCTCCATTGCTTAAATGTTCAGTACATTTTAGATGTTTACATAATATAACCATGTGAGTGTTTTTTAAAATTCTGGCAGACATTTTTTCTCCAAAATAAGTTTTTCTGAGTTTTGAATGGGTAGAAGTTTCTGCTTCTGAAGCTTATTCTTGGATGTTTGATGATGGTCGAGAAGGTTTGTTCCCTGTTTTGTACACTCCTGTAGGCTGATGGTCTGAAGTTGTTCTTGGCTAGCTGATACGGTATGGCTGGCTGCGGGTGTGTTAGGTGTTTGAACATCTGCCTCAGAAATGAGCTATCATCTCTCTCCCTGTATGTCTTCTCAAACCCTTGCCCTCCTGGGTGGCCTCCTGGGCCCTCCTGTGTTTGAATCATTTCATAAACTCTTAAGCGTCATCTTTGAGAAGTCAGAGGTTCATTTTGACAACAGATTGGGTCTACCGGCAGGTTAGCAGTATCATCTAGTTCAGATTGTTCAAAGCTCCTTTGAAGCTACTGTCCCCATTTCTGACAAATGACTGGTCGTTGCCATGTTGCCTAGCGGTTTCTTAAATGACCTTTTTTGTTGCTGTTCTTGAGTAAGAGAGAGAAACAGAAAAAACATGGCAGCTTTTATATTGTTCAGGCCTGAGAGGCTGTAGCTGATTTAGTCTGTGGTACACCTTGTTGACCTGATACCCATGGTTGAATCCTGGCCGAAGGGCATGTTTTGATGAGACCTGGCTGCGTGTTGTACTTTCCATGTTGCCATTTCCAGGCACACGGATAAGGAGGGAGCTGCAGTGTGCTTTACCAGGGGCAATGGGTTTATCTTGACCTTTTTTGTTGCTGTTCTTGAGTAAGAGAGAGAAACAGAAAAAACATGGCAGCCTTTATATTGTTCAGGCCTGAGAGGCTGTAGCTGATTGTCTGTGGTACGCCTTGTTGACCTGATACCCATGGCTGAATCCTGGCCGAAGGGCATGTTTTGATGAGACCTGGCTGCGTGTTGTACTTTCCATGTTGCCATTTCCAGGCACACAGGTAAGGAGGGAGCTGCAGTGTGCTTTACCGGGGCAATGAGTTTATCTTTCCAGGTAGGGTGTGAAGGCTCTTGGTGCACATCTCTTCCACCCAACGTGGCAGCTTTCACACAACTGTATGTTGTGTGTGCCCAGTAGCTATTTTCCCAGTTAGGCTGCTTGAGCTCTGTCTTCAGAGTCTGTATTGAAAGCTGAGCAGTCACTTTAAGAAGTAGGAAATACTGCTTTCCTTCAGCAGAAGAGAGCACTGGAAGGGGGAAAAAAACCTATGTTTTGGAACTTTCACAATGTTGGGGAAAGAGATGAAAGATGAGTGGAAAAAAGGTGTGGGGATTTTTTTAAAGGTAAATAAATAAAGGAAGTAAAAGGCAAATTTGAAAAGAGGAATGTAAGTATTTTTAAATTTTGTGTCTTAGGATTCTCAGTAAAACAGCCACAAACTCTAGCATCAGACAATGCTAGCTTTCAACTAAGAAGAATAAATTCTGGCCTTGATGACTGCAGACAGAAGAGCTAGAGCAAAACAGGGTGCATGTGAGTAAACCAGAAATGAGAAGGAAGGTAGTCTTTTTCTATCTGAAGCAGAGCCAATCTGACAATTTTGGTTGGTTGGTTGGTGTTTTTTTTTGTTTTATGGGGTTTTTGTTTGTTTGCTTGGGGATTCTTTGGTTGTTTTTATTCTGACTGCTTGGGAAGCAGTACAGCAACAGGAGATAAAGATTATCTTTGGTTTGGCAGCAGAAAGATCTGTGTGAGCAGAACTGAGCTTGAAGATGCAAGGACACTTCAGTAACATGCTTGGGAAAGGACAGTTTGGGAAGTAATCAGAATGTGCAAAAAGAGCCTAATCTTTTGATAAGCAAAAACACCTACCAAAGAACCCCAACAACTGGGACCATTTTCCCTTCTAAATCAAGTTTCATCCTCTTCCAGAGGTTTTTTTTTTCCAAAGGATAGGCTTATTAAACATACTGGTACAACTGTACTGCCACACAAGGAAAACAGGTAGTTGGATGGATGAAGGGCCCTGTTTAATTCCCTACCCTGCAAACGAGCAACCATACTATGCCATTGCATTGTTCATTCTTTTTGCACCTTCCATAAACCAGCACGGAACATAAAGCATTGCATCAAAAAGAGAAGATGGTGGCATGCAGCGGTTTAACCAGACTCCACAGTAGTTAGTGATTTGTTTTTACTTCACACGTAAATCACCACACAATTTTTCTTGACTGCTATAAGCTGTAGGTAAGACATTGCCCCAGGAGTGGAAGTAAGAGGAATGTTTGTATCAGAATGAATTTGTTCTTGGCAGAGATGAATGGGGAGCTTGCTGGCAGGAGTAACTCTGGATGCTGCATCTTCGTTCCTTATTCTCGCAACACATCTATGGAAGACAGCAATCTGAAAATTAAGCAACAGTAGAATTTTACATCATATTAGCACTCTCTTTTGATGAAAATAATAGTAACATTTCATTAATGTGTGCATCATGAGTTAAAATTGCTGTTACAGAGAAGCATTTGTACTGGAATAGTAAACGAAAACAGATTTTAGTATAGGGCTGCTGCAAAACCTTGATATTTGTGTTTGGAAATCATTTCACTAGTCTTGCACAACTGGATTCTTCTCCCATACCGGCGGTATCAGGCAGTTGCTCTAGCTTCACTAGTGCAACCATTCACTGAATTAGTGTAAATAAGGAAAAGTATCGGATCCTCTGGAGGATCCTTTTCACTCCAGTGAGCTCTGTGTCTTCTTTCAACAATACAGAGGTGCTGTAATATTCTGACTGCCCTCACAAGAAGATCTCCCTGAAAAGGCCATTTTGGAGGGTTGTCCACTAGCTTTTCTTGAACATGTTAGCATGGGGATGTGCTATGGAAGAGGACTGAGGGCTCAGGGAAGTGAGTTTTATACTGCTGCTACCAAAATGTAAATATGCCACTGAATTGGCAGCGTTTAGGAACCTGCTGCTCTGATTTCCTCTGAGGAATGAAGACGATGACATACAAGAAGGTAGAGTGGTGACCCTCAAGACCCTTTGCTCCCCTCCTCCTGCCTCCTTCCCTCTTCACTCTTCAAATCTCTTTTCTCTCCAGGCATCTAGTCTTAGAATTTGTATGGAGGGGGTCTTTTTTCTGCACAACTCCAACCACAGGTTTTAACAGGGCTTCTGTACTATTTAGGCTTGCTAGCTTTTTTGAAGAGGGAAGTATGTCAGAGGGAAGACAAAATAGACCAGAAATGCTGTGGCAGTGTCTTCTTGTCACTGTTCTTGTTTTTGTTGGGGAACAACTGGTAAAAATGGGGTCCTAAAGAAAGACAAGAAAAAGAAAAAGATGTTTGGATTCTGTTAAGCAGTAAAACCGGAAGATTCAAGGCCGAATTTTTGAGCACTAGGACACTCTAACACCTGTCTTAAATAAATCTTTGAAGAAATAAATTACTGTGAAATGATTTAAATGAGAACAGGAATGAAACCATATTATGTGCTGCTGGTAACTAATCTTACCATGGTATGACATTTCTCTGGAAGTACTTTTAATTGTGCCAAATAACCTGGCATTCTGAGAGCAGTGTCTTTGTTTATCCTTGCTCCACAAATCTAAAAATAAAGAAAGAAAAAAAAAGACAAAGCAATGAGAAAGGTGTGAGGGAGAGAATGCTGTATTAATGTTCCTAGGGAATTTTAGCAAGTGCCTTATATTAATTCTTCAGAGAAGAAAGCAAGTTTCTCTTCAAGATTTCAGAAGTTGGAGTATCAAGTGAAAATTCACTGATTAAAGTGCACATCTTATGTGGTTTGAAAGTTCTTGTAAAAAAGTTAGAATTCATAGAGGAAAATTAAAAGAATAATCCTTTTAATAAAAGTGGAATCTGTGTTTGAAGCTTCTGTTTGACATATAGGCTAGCATTTCAAGAGAATGTTATTATTGAGCGGAGATGTGGGTCCAGATTTAAAGTTGGCAGTTTAAATCAAAAAGCTATTTACTGTCCCCATTAAAAAATAGTGACCATTGATTTACACATTTAATAAAAGGAAAATAACTAACACATCAATTGGTAGCTAAGGAAACGGCCTTAGATCTGAGACTGTTTTCTGGCAGTACATTAATTATTATTTTTCCATAACCTCCCCAGAGGATGGAATTAATGACACATCAGTAGGTGTGAAGTGTTTTATTTCTAAGGTCAGTGGACCTACTTATTTGTCTAAGAGAAGTGCTTAAAGCAGCAGATTTTAGTTTCTCCAAGGGGAGCCATTAAAGGAACAATGTCATTAAAAAAACCCAGCAAAGTTTTAAATTAGTTTCTTAGTTTATTATCGAAATAATCAAACGGACTTAGTTTTGTAAACAACGGATTTTTTATTTGGACTTTCATTTCCTTATTTACTAATATCAAAAGTAAAATTTGAAAGTCAGTTTGACTTTTGCGTGTTTTAACGGCTCATTTCAGAGTTTCTGGATAAACAAGGTCACCTTGATAGAGTATTTTACCTTGAAAAATCAAACAGATTTCTTTTAAGTTTGTTTCTACAGCATGAGTGGGCACTTGCCATAATTACCAAGCTACATGAATGAGCCCTGTGGCTTTGCCACTGTGGAGTATCTACTCAGCTATGCTTTGCTTTGCTGAGGAAAGCTTAGCTTAGCTTTACTGCATCTTTTCTTAACACTAATGTGCTAGTTGTATATATTTCTGCTCTGCAAAAGCTGTAGTACGGGGCTCCGATACGGAATTACTCATCTGGGAGCGAGACTAGCTCACACGATCCAGCAGGAGGAGCTTTTTGTTATGAATGAGAAACAAATACATCCAGAGCCCAGGAACCTCCGTGGAGCTCAGCTTGGGTGCAGGCTTCTGCCTGCACGGCCCTTGTTCATTTTGAAGCTTTTCTGCAAGACAAGTCACGGACAAGTGGGGAAGAGGAATGTTCCAAAACACCAGGGTTTAATAATTTTTATTTAATTAAGTAGCACTATGAATATGTAGTGATGTTTATTACCTTTTTCTAGCCTCATAACTAAATTATTATTACTCGCTGTTTTCCGTTTCTGGCTTTAATGGAAGTCTTTGTGTTCTGTTTAGGTTTCTTTTCCACTCCGCCAGTGCATGCAGAGGTATCTGTGTTGCAGTACATTTAAAAGAGCAGGCATTTTTTGTGTGATAAACAATTCTGCCTGGTGCTGACAGCTGTGTAAGTCTGGTAGGTTTGTGTGGGAAAACGCTTAAGAACTTTTAGCCAACTTACTTAGGAATAAATTCAAATATTAGCAGAGCTATAGACTCTTGTATATACGCGTTTGCACATTTAATTATTTATAAATGAGAACAACCATATAAAAATGATGACAGAAGGCTCTTTTTTTGTTACAAGCAGCAAGCTTAACAATAATCGAAACTCAGGCGTTCGGTGGTGGGGGCTGCAGGGTGCCCTGTGCTGGTCACTGCACAGGGGATCAGACTTGATTCTGGTCTCATACCATTGTATGTAAAAAATAACTCATCTGCTACCAACTTCCTGTAACCAGGTAAGTGAGAACAGACTTAAGCCTGTACTTTTTCCTTCCTCCACAAGATTTTCTATTGTGCTGTTTGTTTAAAAGAAAATCATGGGATAAAAAGCATTGTTATTTCATGAACAGTGGCAAGTATAGTATCTAAAATGTCTGACATTTTGAGATAAGCCAAACTTGTAAAACAGCTTGACTAAGAAGTTTCAAAGGGCATGAGAGATTTGGTCTTTCATGCGTGAGGATGGAAGAGGACTTTGAACTCTTGCATTCTCAACATTTCCTAGTCCCACTCAATCCCCCTGCATTAAATTGTACCTTTCCCCCCCCCATTATGTAGTATGGAAACATCTGTCAAGAGTGTGGCAGCAACAGAACAACAGTGCCTGTTTTTTCCCCTTTCCATGGGATATGTGCTTTGATGAGTCAAGTTACTTTGCTCTGTATTTTTTTTATATTTGTTAAAGATATAGTGACTCCTGGGGGCATAGTTTTTGTATATTTACAGAAAAAAACCAGAATCTCTCATGTTGGTAACACTTAAAAAGAGGAAGGAAATTACTGATAAAGTGGTACATCATATCTATAATTTTACATGACATAAAGGGAAAGCTGTTGTATTCCAGTAACATTGACAGGAGTGAAAGGAATCGGCAAATTTAATCCTTTAGGCGATGAATCTCCAGGATGCAATCTGAGGGAAAATCCTTGCACATATCTTTAATAATGTCACTGGACATTGTACTGCTAGGCTTTGGTGCCATGGGCTGGAAGTGTTTTCCTTATAGTAGAGAACATATTCACTCATATGAAGACGTAAATGAAAATGCCTTGTTCTGAAAAAGAAGCATTTGCATGGCTTTTATATACACTAAAAATGTCTTAGGAATAAAAATTATAATGTCTCTGGTAAAAAGAAAATTATAATTGGAATAATGATAATTTCAGCTAGAAACAGATGAGGTGATACATAAATTTCTTACTCAACTTCAGCACAATGATGACAAATATTGCCAGTCTTGCAAATGTAGTTAGCTGTTTCTTGTGAGAACTGTTTTTTAGAGAAGCAATGATTATAAAAGATGCCACTGAGAGCCCCACTTTTTATAGTGGTCTGTTTTTAAGTTTTAATCCTGTCATCTTTAATTCATACTTCTTTCCATTTGTCGCTAAAGCTTTCACTAAACCTTTCCTGTAGGAAAAAGCTGCTTGCAGAAGTGGACTGGATGCAGAATAATGCTGAGATTTGTCCATTAGTACCTCAAAGTGTAGAAAATTCCATCTGTGAGCAATGGAGAGAGCTGTGGAGTTCCATTTCAGATTTCTGCTGTCATATTAGTGGAATAATTACAGTGTCTGTAAGAGGTGTGTAATTAGATGTTGCAATGGGAATTCAGAAGATACTTTTATGAATGTTTAGAAGTATGAGTATGGGGATGCTGAAGTCTTGTGATACCTGATTTTCTCTCCATTTACCCTTCTTGGCAAGCACTGACATATCTCTTTCAGATGCTATTAGGATGTACTGTTTTATTTCAAGCACCAAAGATAATGATATTTGTCTAACGTGTCTGTGCCTCCTCAGTGCTTACCGACTGCTAAATCATGTTCCTGAAATAGCTGTGTTGCGCCTTAAAATAGTAGCATCTGTAAAATGGATTTGAACATCCAGTGTATTAGAATTAGTTGTTCTGTCTCATCTGCTTGGCATTTTGATGCAGCTATATTGCTTTTATTGACATCCTTAGAATGAATGGAAAAAAGATGTGAGTTATGATTCCCGATGCAAGGGAATAGGTTAAATAAACTGAAGTATCTTCATAGGCACTCCAAGCTTGCTGGAAGACTCTTGGAGATAAAGCCGTTGCTCGTGTGTTTCTAAAGTCATTGTTCTGTGCTTATCATCAGAAGACATCTCTTCTATACAAACTCCTGCAGGCTGAGTTTCAAAGCATTTTGTCTAGTTTGACACTTATTTTTACATTCTCTGGAGTTACACTGAGCACTGTGAGAGTGTGATTCAGTATCTCATTTTTAAGGATTACCACTTTGGCAGGGATAGTCTTTGTCAGTTACCTACCGATCACCTGTAACACAATCCAGGTTAAAATAATTTACAAAATAGGAAAACAGAAAGCTACACACTTGCAAATGATTTGGAGATGGGATACAACAAAAAAAGGAAGATCACACTTAGGTTTAGTTATCCTTAGATCGGCTCCAAAGCTTCTTTCATTCTATCTCATGGTTTGCAGCATCTATCTAATCATGTGGCTGGGCATCATGTTCTTAAGCATGGGAAAGCTGTTCTCATGCAAACTACATTTTTATTCTTGGAACAGAAATTTGATCTGGACGTGTATGTTTCCTTTACACCCAGTCTGGCCTATGGTTCTGTTCAGATTCATATCGTTTTCCTTTTCTCCTTTTTTGCCTGGATAAAGCTGTTCCTACCTGATGTCAGTCCCTCTCACTGGACTGTTGAGAGACCCAGTGCTGTGTTAAATTATTAACCTACAAATTGCCAGCCTGGTGTGAGGTGAAACGCTCTCCTTCACCGGTCAGGGCAGTGTTCATGCTCCGTGTATAGTCTTTTCAGTCTTTGTAAGTTATTTGTTACAGCTCTACCTTGCCACTCTTGCCTTATCCAGTCATTTAAGTGGAATTAGCACCTGTGGCTTACTGTTTTCGATTAGACACTGTGATAATCAGTCACTTTGCTGTGGCTGACTTTTAACCTGCCGCTGCAGTAGCGTGAGGCAGTTGGCATGCTGATGGGGAGAAGCAAGAATATATCCCATTGCTCCCAAGTAGTTCCCTTTTTATTCCATCTGAGAAAGCACAAAGAAAAACAGAAAAGACATTTCCCCCGGACCTGAGTGAAGCTTTCTTCATACTGGGTATTGTAAGATTCCTTTGTACCACTGATTAGGCAGCCGAATCCATTCAGAGAGAAGAAATGAGGCAGCTTAGTTTGTGTAAGAACGTACGTTGGCATAGATTTGTTGTTGGTGGTAGTGTGTTAGTCCTCTGGATAGGCTCCCTGGGAAAGACAGGCAGGACCTATATTTAGTTTAAACTTTAGTGTATTTCTCTTGCTTATTTAAATTCTCGGGCCTTCGAATTGACTGCAAGAATAGATTTTTTTTTCACTTCAACTGTCGCGGAGGTGGTGTGAAGTCCAGATGTTTCTGAAGTGCATAGCATATTTTTTCATTTATTTTGTTAGCAGTGAATCAGACCAGGAGTGACTTTGGATTTGGCATAAAGCATTCATTTGTAGTTGGCTGGTCTCCTCAGAAATATATCGAGAATCATCTTATGACTGTGTTCTTCTTCTACAAGCCATGCATAGTTTCCATTGATTTCTATAGTATGATCCACAAGTATGTCTTAGGAGGTAGCATTTAGCCATATCTGTCAGTGTGGATGTCTGTGTGCTTCCATCTATTTCTGTGCATGTGGACAATCAGATAGCAAAAAAGAGAGATCACTATTGTTGTAATAACTGCAAGGAACGCGTTTCTATTTCACACTTTGGTTGGATTGTCTCTTTTTTCTTTGCACTCCCAGTGGTATCTGGAAATTCTTGAACTTATTTTCCAACTATTTTTTCACGGGTGAAGTTGTGCGGTTCTGTTGAGTGAGACTGTGGCATGATTTAGGCGGAATGTGACCATTTATTTTTTCACACTTTGTGACTCTTCTGGTTTTGGCAGTTATTTTCTTCCAGTTGTATCTACTAAAATCAGGAACTTGACTGTGTTTGGGGGTCTGGCTTTGATAGTGGTTTCGCATTGGGTATGTCAAAAAAAGAGATGAAAAGAATTCCTCTCATTCTGGGGGAATTGCCTTGTTCTGTTCACCTGCAAAACTGAACATCATTATTGATAATACAAATGTTATTTCCTACTACAAGAAAATTTAAAGAACAGTTTAAGTTTTTTATGTTATATTTCTCTGTTTAAAGCTTTTCTTTTAATTAACACATCACTCTATAAGAGCACGTACAGTTTTGGTAGACAACAATAAATTAATTCAAGTTTGTGCCCATTATATGAAGTAATCTGAACTTTAGCTTTGCAACCAGCCAGGAGGTTGGACTGGATGACCTCCAGAGGTCCCTTCCAACCTGAATTACTCTGTGATTCTATTCAGTGAAGAAACACTCCGAACATTTCCTTGTTTAATTCTGGTATGTTTTCCTGTGATGTGTGTGGTATACACTGCCTAGACACATTTCACTGTAAAAAGGTGCTATTCTGATTCCTGGAAGGTTGTGACACTTCTGGGATGTTGAGTATGCTGTTATTTCCTTTGAGGACCCAAACTTCCATAGAAATTGTTCCATTGAAAACTTTTGAGAAGAAAAAGCTTTGTGGTGTGAAAGGTGTGAAAAGGAAGGTGTGAAACAAAATAACACAATCTTTTCAGTGAGCAATGGCTGGAACCTTCTGCAAAATAGCACGTAAGTTAGTTGTTGATTAATTTTAGTATTTGCAACACAGTGATACATGAAACCCCATGCTTGTTAAAACAGGCTGGAATAACTTTTTCTTTGTATTCATCCTGCTAACATTAATTTAGTCTACCACATTTAACTAAACCTACAGCTACATAATGAATCTCTTTGATAGCTACAATTAAGAGTTGCACATGAAATCAGATCACTAGTCCATGAGTATCTGGGCCTGCATTATTCATTAAATCAATAAACTCTTTATAAAAATAATTATAATATTTAGAATGTGAAGGACTCTGTATTTAAAATCAGGGTTATTAAGATTAATGAGATCACCCAGCCTAAGGATATGCTCCACTGCTGCTCTCTATTGCAAAATTGCTTTAAATTTTGCATAATCCTGTTTTAAATACAGATGTTACGTTAAAGTAATATCAGTTTATAGTTATTTACTTTTATACTGAAATCACCAGGATTATATTTTTAATTTCCATTAAATTTCCATAGAGAGTGTGTGTGTGAAATTCATCTGAGAATTTCTCAGTAACAAAGACATTATCTGTATTATCATTTTTTTGATTGCTTTCCACATCACTATACTCCCAATTCCAAAAGAAATCCTCAAAAATATGTGGAGGACAAACCCCAGATGCGTTACGACAGCAAGGTTTGGGATTAGGAGGAAAAGAAGCTCATTGTGAAAAAACCTGGTCTGAGAAAAGTATTTGTCCTTGAACAGTACACAGGTGGGCAATGAGGGACATTTGGGCTGGCTGTGCTAATGGGGAATCTGCTCAGCTGTCAGGTTAAATTCAAGCTGTAGTATAATTTCTGTGTGATTTCCTTCCAGTTTAATCTTCATTCTTCTTTCAGTCTTTGTGTATAGAAGGCCAAGCCTCTGACAGACTTTCTCAAGTGAAGGCCTATCTATGTTATCAAAACAGGCTGAATTTCTGTGAATTACCATGACATTATTTTACCCACATCTTTTTCTTGAATTTCAGTTGAAATTAAATTCCTATAAGAGAATGAAAAGCTTTGATCTGTATCCATGAATCTAGTAGGGATTAGTGTTCCTAAAAAAGGCTGTTTGAAAAATGGAGCAGTGGGAAATCAACGTATGAATACCCTCTCCCTCTTTCTCTTTTGCTTGGGGGAGTGTTATGAGTAAAATATGTGCAAGTTTTACATTGCAAAACTGCAAAAGAGGTCATGATGATGATGATGATGGTGATTATTATTATTATTACTACTAGTACTACTACTACTGGATTTGTTACACGTGTCCATTCCTACATTAATGTTCAACCTTTGCATCTCATGCCTGTGCCTTTTGCCCTGCCAAAAGGTTTGTCTGGGGTGAAGGGGGAGAGGAAACCTGGGCTGCCCCTTTCACAACAGCAGTACTTTCTTCCTCGGGAAGCAGCGTCCGGGTTGCTAGCACTGTTGCTCCCCAGGGTTCATGTAAAGGTTGTAGTCTGAGTGGCTACCAAAACCTGACCACTCTCTGAAGTTTTCAAAAGTTGAGGGGAAGGACAATGTTGCATAAAGGGTGTTGGGACAAGTTCACATGCACGAAGGTTTATGGACAGGGTTTGTAGCTGACGGTCTGCATTGACTCTAGAAGAATTCTACATTGTGAAGAAACACAAACAACATAGGGGAGAGAGAGAAAAGGGAAAGGGCAAACTCTCCCCAGTGGCCAGCTGGGAGGAGAAGCATCAGGGGGACCCCAGATGAGCATCCTTCCCTGTGTGTCCTCTCTAGTGCGGTGGGAGGTTCTCCCTGTAACACTTTTCCCGTAGTGACTGTATGGTTTCCTTCAGGACCTGCTCAGTCTCCCAGATAATGGTTCCTGCACGTGATGTTGTTAGTGCTGACTGGAGCATGGAGCGTGTCGGGGAGGTGCTGCACGCTGCTTGGCTGATAAGCCCTCTGCGTGCTTATTATTGAGTCCCCTAATGTAAACCAAAACCCACAACTGACGGGAGGGAAAAGGGGGAAAAAAGAGGTGACACCCACACCAGTGGCAGTCTTTCCCGTGAGACCCCACCACAGCAGCACCGTTTGGGTTGGCATATGCAGGCGCGTGGGCACAACAGCCAGGGCTGGAAATAGAAAGCTCTGAGCAATATGGAAGGCTGAGGTCCCAAAGGCACTGTGCAAAAACCAAAGCGGTAATCTCACCCTGCATGAAAGTCTTTGGGAATGTATTAGCAGACAGTTTGAAAACCTTTGGGAAAGGCAGGTGTTGCAGGGGAGTAAGAGATTTTTGAGTAAGTGCTACAGAACCTGCCTTAGCATCGTGACAGTTAAATGCTATGAATTTTTCCGTGGTTTTTCCCCTCAAAGTTTAGATTATCTTGACATGGTTTTGTCCACCCTTCTGACATCATACACTTCTAGGCGTATTGTTTCTATGATTAATGAAATTTTCCAAGGAGGTGTTAATGTCCTACTTTGGCAGCTCTCCTAAAGAAGAAATCTGTTTCCTTCCTTTCTATTATCATTATGCTATTACCACTCTGTACACAGTCATAGTATTTCATGGCAGTCATTGAGAGGCTCCTTTCCTTGGCAATTTCTTGTATTTCTTCTTTGGATTGCCCAAAAATATATGCTTAGGGAAAAACATAATTTGCAAAAAAACAGCCATTCAGGTTATCAGGTTTCTGTAAGTGCAGTCAAGCTGCTCAGTCATTTCTATTTACCGCATCTTTCCTTCGCAGCAGTTTCTGTCTTGAGCTGTTAAATGACGCTGTTGATCTGTGCACTATTGATCTCTGCAAAGGAAATCCAAGTTTCCTTTGTTTAAGCTCCTCACTATTCTAATTTTTTTCTACTAGCTATACCCCAACCATGACCCTTTATCACCTTTCTGGTTATTTTCCCCTCATTCTGACACCTGCCACAGAAAATGCCAGCTCACCAGAGGTGTTGTCCTTTGCTGACCCTTGCGTAGCTCAAGGAAAGGAGGCCTGAAAGAGTGACTACTCTTCTCAGTGTTAGCATCTGCATGCTCCTGCTTGGTAATAGATACGGTCAAGAACAGGCATACCCTCCTTCCCTGGGAAGTGTCTGGGTTAGTGGGTACCGTATCCTCGGTCGTTTTTGCTCTCTGAAACGTCTTGTGCACCTCAGCATGCAGAGCTGCAGTTACTCTGCTGAGCTGCACTGTGTATTTGCTTCTTACCATGAACCCTCCTTTTCCTTTCTTCACTTTCAAGCATTGCTTTTGGTGGGTTCTCTGGTAACTACGAACACAGAAGAAGATTTCTGGGGCTTCTTGGTGTGTTGCTAAGGCTACTCTGATGGTTGCAAAGTTCCCGTGGGTCATATGTCAGAGGCATACATCTGTCAGGGCTTGGACTTCCTCAGGCTTTCGGGTGGTACTTTGCTGGACCTGGTCATGCGATCGTGCCCCCCGGGCTACATTAGGAAGAGCCTTGTCAGCAGGTGGAGGGAGGTGATGTATCCCCACTACTCAGCACTGGTGATGCCAAATCTGGAATGCTGGGTCCGGTCCTGGGCTCACCAGTGCAAGAGAAATACGGACTTACAGGAGCGAACCCAGTGAAGAGCCACAAATATGACTGAGGGACTGGAACGCCTTGCGTTTGAGGAAAGGCCGAGAGAGCTGGGGCTGTTCAGCCTGGAGAAGAGAAGGCTCAGGGGGATGTCATCAACGTGTTGTTTGTTTTTTTTTAAGATGGGGAGGAAAGAATTGCATGAGCTATACAAGAAATCTGCACACATGGGTTCATACAATGTCATCATGATGCTTGATTCTCTATTCTTTTCCTAATAATTGCTGCCCTTTTATTTACCTTTTCAACAACTTCTACTATTCAGTTTTTCAGAGAGCTGCTCGCAGTGACTCCTGTGTGTTTTTCTGAGGTTGTAGTGACTAGGTTGAGGCCTGCTTTTGTAAATGTTCAGTTAAAGTTGTGTTCTCCAGGCCTGCTATTTTGCATTTATCAGTGTTGGGTTTCATCTGCTATTTTATGGCCCAGCCACAGTAGTGTGAGGCAATCCTGCAACTTTTCCCATATGTTGTTGCTTTTGAATGTCCTGAATAATGTTTAAAACTTATCAAACATTGTCACATCACCGTTCCGCTCCTTTTTACAAAACATGTATGAAGACATTGAATAAATCTTCTGACTCTTCCAACACAGTCCCTTCAGTGTAAAAATTGACCTTTTTTTTGCTATTTTTCATTTCCTATTTTTACCTTTTACCAGTCCAACTTGCCTGCAGTTCTCTGGAGCTGTCCTTGTATTTGGGAGGTACTCAAAATCAACGTACCTAATCTACAGCTCTTATAAGATGCTTGAGCATTGTTTAGTGGACCTGCTGTTTAAAAATGTCTCAACATTAGTGTCTGTGGCTTTATATACTTGTGAGCTAATATTTTGGAACAGAAAACTTTACCACGATTATTCTTTAGTGTAATGAGATAGAATATTATAGATAAATATATCATTTAGCTATACCCTTAATAGAGAACAAACATTTTTATTTTATCGTTCTGCTTTTCCTTTATTATAATTAACAGTTTTAGAATCTCTTATAATAGTTGATCAAATTAACTGTTAGAGTTCTTTCATGCCTAACATGCAGGAAGACCTCCTTGGATCCACTGAAATGTAGTGTATCCATCTTCTGCCCTTACTAACTCATTATAATTCTGTTCTAAACTAGTTGCTGTCATTGCTCATATTTTCTATGTATGTGCAAGTATGCATATTTTAAGATGGACTTTCACATCCTTTATATCCAGGTTAAGTTTTTATGCAATTTATGCTTTTTCCCAGTTGTGTATGTTTATTCACTTTTAAGACAACTTTGAAAATGTTTTCAATGTATGTTCTTGTTAGACTCCTTTTAAATTTGAGGCACAAGTGCTTGACTTTTGTAAAATTAGCTCCCTAATAGTCAGAGTGAAATTATTTTTTATTGCTTTGGACTTCAGCCTGTTTATATATACTGTATAATCATTGGGATCTCTTTTGATTTTCTCCTTTTAAAATACATTAATTTAATTGCAGTTTACTTTAGAATTGTGTGCTGTTATGTAGTATTGTTCTGAAGAGCGTGCAGCTTGGGCTTAGCCAGAGTTAAATACATCTGGTTTTACTTTTACTATGGCATGGGAAGACAAGGCTTTGGTTTTAACAACATGCTCTAATCCCTTTCCCACTGGCCATAGATAAAAAAAGGTTTTAAGAAAAATGATTAAAGTGGCATTAAAGAGGGTATCAACTATCCCTTTTGGAGAAAATGCTAGCTGCAATGATCAGGAATTATTGCTGCTGTTGTAGGTTTCTGATCTTAGTATTTATGGGCAAAACACAAAAGTGAAGAATAACAAGGGTGAAAGGTGTGTTCTCTATCTCAGATTTTTTTCACTTATCACTGAAAAAACCAAAGACATAGGTTATTGTCATCTGATCCAGTTAGAGATTCAAATCACTGCAAACATATGCCATTGTTGGGCTATATAGTGCTTCATGAATTTGCCTTTTTGCTTGCAGGGACCTATCAGCATCATAACAGAACAAATCTGTCCTTGACTAATTAGACTGTACTGTGGTTGAAACAAGGCTGATGAGATACAGCAGAAAGAGGAGAATTAAGTGAGGAAGAGAACGGAGAACGATAGTACAAATGGGCGTTACGTAGTGAACCGAATTCTTTCTTTTCTGAGTGTGTTCGGGCATAAGCTCAAAGCTGGTAGAGGTGATGGTAGCTCAGTCTCCTCTCTCTGTAGCAGGAAGGACCAAAAATCGTTACGGATTGTTGGGTCACTGCTGATGGTCGTTGGGTCACTCCTTCCAGATCCCATATACCTCTTACTGATCCCATTGAGTGAAATAAAAGATTCTTTGACACAGAAAGCAATCACACAGTAGACAGTATGCAATCATATTATATCTTGATTATTTCAAATATGAATTTTCCTTCCTTTTCTGGAGTCTTTCATCTTATTGTCATATTAATCTGTGACTTTAGCAGAATATTCAAAGGTCCCTTATTGCACGGTTATTTTAAAATACCTGTTTTCCTGCAGTGAACTTGCTTTTATTCTATCCTATTTTGCTAATGGTTGTGGTTAATTTTTTGGCAGAGTCTGTAATTAATGTTTGTTCCTGATGACATTTAAATCCAGACCTCTACACAAAAGAAAGGGATTATTATGCTGAGAGTTCTCCATGATCAAGAAGACAGGGCTGCCTACTACCTTGATGATAATCATTGGAAAATAAAAGTTTATGTTTGGTGAAAATGAATGAAGTAATAATTTATTGTGGACATAATTTTGTGGAATAAGTCACAAGCAAATTCTTCCTTTTTTATTTCATTATTGAGGTTTATCATATCACCCAACACTTGAGAAACATTGGTTTTATATAAATTAAAACTTAGCTTCTTGTATATTTTATCCTGTTGCTGAAAGTTGAACTTTCCTCTCATAATTCCCTTATGACTAGTAGATGGTTCTACAATGCTTTCTGTTCATAGTCTCCTTGGACATCCAGTTCTTATTCGGAATTACCTTGCTTTATTATAAAGTCAGGGAGGATACTGTGTCATAACTGCTTCTCTCTTCTCCTCTCTTCTCCTCTCTTCTTTTCTACTCTCCTCCTCTCCTCTCTTCTCCTCTCCTCTCTCCTCTCTTCTCCTCAGTATGTTTTGACTCAGCATAAGAACACGAGAAACTTCTGCAAGGTCATGCCACGGTCCATTTAGCACAGTATTCTGTCTCCAAGAATGGCAAGAGAAGCTGCTATTAAAAGACAGCACACAAGCTTGATCACTTCTTGTGGTTTGTTCCCTTCATACCTTGCCAGCTTAAACAGTTCTGTTAGCAATGTTAAAGGGTTCATCCCTACCCTGTCTTTCTATTACTGGTTTATGGACAAGGTGTCCATGAATTTGTTTAATCTCTTTTTGAGCCTGCAGGTACTTTATGACCTCCTGTGGCAGCAAGTTCGAGAAGGTCACTAACTGCTAGGTAAAGATGTACTTTCTTTTCATCTGTCTTAAATCAGTATTTTATTAGTTTCATTTAGTGCCCTTTTGTTCTGGTGTTCCAGGGTTTGGTGAACAACAGTTCCACCTTCACCTTGTCCAATGCTTTCATAATTTAAGCCTTTTTATAGGTTACTCAGGACAGAACTTGATTTTAGTACTCAGTGAATTTTCTTCTATGTGGGTAGCTTGTTTTGTTCTTTGAACATTGCCCAGCTTTTAGAAGTCTGAGTCTGAAGATTTGAGGTCTGGAATTCAGGAGAAGTAGAATGGCAAAGGCCTTTATGTATTTGCAACCTTTACTCTGCCTACACAAAGTTTTAACGTACAGTTTATAGCTTGTATAAACACCCTTCTGACACTTTAATGCATACATTTTATTAAATCATGAATACAGTATTTATAACTATTTTGTAAGATTAGTAAGTCCTGCCAATTATGTTATGAAACCTAGCTATTTATTCAGAAAAACTTGGGTGTCTTATTTGGTGTGCTTATATATACAGACAACATTTGAAGTCAGTAGCTGTAATCCAAGTGTCTTTCCAAGGGAAAATTCTTTAATTACCTGATGACTTTTTACTCCTTTTACACAATAAGGAGGAAGCTGATCTTGAAAAACATCTGAAAGCGATCCTTTAGTGGGCTGGTCCACTGAGTGTGAATATTTGTAGTCTAACAGTTTAATTACGGGAACAGGGTCTTTTCTGGTTACACAGTGAAAAGCTGGCACAGTTTTCCCAAGCGTTATGCTGTCATTACACTTGTGTGTAAGAAGCTGTCCCAAAGAACTACAGATATTTTATTAGCTGCAGCCTCATCACTGCTGCCTGTGTCCAAAGCAGTGCTTTTACCTAACTCAGACTGAAACAGCACATTTGGATTTCCGTGCCTGCTTCAGTGCCAAGATGTCTTACTCCTCAAGGGAAAATTCTGGTCATAGTAACATTAAGTTGAGTGAATTTTGCATATGCCAAGCCAGTTATGATTAACCATTTAGCACAATCTTAAAAGGGCTGTCTAGCTGGGGAATTGTGAGTCACTGTTGGAACGTAATCTGTATAAAATTAATGATTAGTATCTTTTTGTACAGTTGTTCTCGGTGTCAAATGCAACATCCCCTGTGGTACCTTATATGCTAGGAAATACAATTTTAATGTGTAATGTATGTTGCAACTTTCTACTCCAGATACCCTTCAGAGCTAAGGCAATGCCACTCAGAGTAGAAACTGGCAACACCAGGGAGACAAGGTTTCTGAGAAGAGTTTGGGTCCACGGGCTCCAAAAACCATCTGCATCCACAGGTTGAGTCCACAGCAGTTTGTGCCATCACAGTTCAAACCAATGACCTTTCCAACAGCAATGTCTGTGAACCACCAAGTATTATCAACTTCATATCAGTTCTCCTAGATCACAGTCAGCAGTATAGGTCAGAGGCTGAAGTGGCCAACACACATCTTGAGAAGCATGTTGGGACAAAAATGCCATCATTAACAATATTCAGAATGGGCTTGATTTAAAGAAGGAACTACTTATCTATCCTGTATATCCAAAATCTTTCCATTTTGTAAGATGCATAAAGATGCTTACCTATAGTTTTATATTGTGTTCTGTGACAAGAATGAGTGTTTGTGAATGGTCGTGATCATCAGTGATATCCCACCATGCTGTCTTTGTACCATTTGGTATCCAAGTCTCTCTAATGGCATCACTACAGCAATCTGTATGAGAACTTTCGCTGCCCTTCTGAAAGCAGCTGCACAAAATCTGCAGAAAAATAGTCTGTTACATACCCATCTAGACAGCCACACTGTGGCAGCTCATCATCCTTTAAATCTCTGTGGAAAAAAAACTGCTTACATAGTAGATGAAAATATGGCACTACTGAAGTGTGGGAGAAGAGATATCCAGAGCAGCAAACATACTCAGAGTTTGCTAAACTCTGACAGTCAAGAATGATGGGCGAGTTCTGGATAACCCTCAATCAATGCAGAAAAGCCACATACTTCTCTGTAAGATGTTACCCCACTGTTAACCAAAAGCGAATGCTGTGTGCTATGATGCATACCATCAGTGCCCAAATACTCCCCATCTCCAAGGTATGGATAACATCAGCTCATTGAAAAAGTTTCTGAGAGTCAAATTCCTAAAGCAATTTAAGTTCAGATCAGGACAAAAAGCGTTTTCCAACTAGGCAGTCATAGTGATGACTCACATAAAAGATTGCTTCCAACACAGTTTCAAAACAGCGGCAGGCTTTGTGGTTGTGGCACACTTCGGTGGAACAGTCTGCTTTTAATAGTGTCAAAAATAGTGCACTGTAAATTAATACTGTGTTTACTGATGAGTAGACACACCAAGTGCAGACATGCAGTGACGCACGTTAGCAACTCTTGCAATGGGATAGTGGGGTCCTTCAGAGCTTGGCATGACTGCTTTTTAATGTTTGTATCAGCAATACTCTGCCAATTCTTACAAAAAGATCATTAAAAGGGTCAAGGGCTGCTGCCCATTCTGCAGTGTGACTCAGTCCAGAAAGCCTGTCTCCTCTTTCTGACTGAAGAAGGACCTTCCTGAGAAACCTTTAAGTATCAACTTCTACAGAATCAAACTTAAATATGGTGATATTCTGAAATATGTTGAAAGGGCCCAAGTCTTACACAGTATGTATGTCTGCTATCAAGATGAAGGGTAGAAGCATTGCATTTCAGAGTATGTGGGGATAATATTCTTAAGCTATGGTGAAATAAAAAAGGAACCTCTGTGATAAATGGAGCTCTCAACTGCTTGGGCCATTAGACCATTATTGGAAATAAGAGGAAAGGAGTGTGGCCAAGAATCAAGAATTATTGACGGGAGCCATTCCTACGTGCATTTTGGCTGAGAGTTTCTGTCTTAGATCTGTTTTTTTCTGATATCTCTCCTGCTTTGCAACAGCATTCTTAAGCAGAAATTTCAAGATGCAAATATAAGAATTGACAGGTCAATTTGTTACCAAGTCTTCTTTAACACAGTTCCAGTCCAACTCTGCCTGTTTGATGCTGAGTAACAGAGAATATGTACTTCACTACATACGAATAGTGTCAAGTGACATGTACTGTCAAGAGAGGTTGAAACTTCGAAAAACTCTCTCTGTTTGTAGTTATGGAAGGTTGAAATTATCCACGTATTTTGACCAAGGAAGGTAGTGGGGTAACATAAAGAAAGGATACTTGTTTACAGCAGTATAAGAAATTTGGAGCTGATACAACTGATACCACTAGAAGCACTGCAATATACCAAAATCCTTTTTAGTAGTCTATGTCAAAGTTGAAAAGCAACAGCTTCTTATTATACCTTATATCCACTAATGAGTTTTAGTAAGTACCTAGCATGTACCTCACAAGTGGGGTGGAGCATTTAGTCTGGCTATAATTCAAACCATATTCAAGCACAGAAAATATGCAAGTTCTATTTTTTTGGAGACGACACAGTTAGAGGAGGATAATTTTTTATTTTCTAGTCAGAAAATTCTCACAAATATGTAAATGCCACCTTCCCCCTAGTCAATTAGAAAGCTAAAGTTAGAAACAACAAAACCTTGTTTTCATTAATAGTATTTGGGATTGGAAGCATTTGAAATCCTTCTTCCAGGACTAGGGTCCAGGATTCTTCTTCAAACCATTTTTAACTGGAAACATGTCTTAGGCAGCTGGTCTTACATGCTGGTAAGGTATTTTGCCTCTGGCATCCCTTGTCTTTTACCTATATTAGAGGACCTTTCACATCACATCCCTCGTTACTGCCTAAGTCATTATTCAGGTTTTCCCCCCTACCGTGATGCCTGTTATTGTGACAGAAGACGATGACATTCCTTTAACATGATTTGTTCTCAGCAAAATCACATTGGCTCTTACTTAGGTTTTTCTTAACTCTCAGAACTCTTCGCTATGAATTGTTTTATTATTTGGCCTGTTACTGCTCCAGGAATTGAAGCTAAGCTGACCAGTTCTTAATTCCTTAGCTTTTTTCCCATCCTTTCAGAGATGCATGCTGTGTTTTCCTTTTCTAGCCTGACATAACTTTCGACATCTTTCCCCAGTTTTGAGACTATCAGTTAGTTCTGTCAGTATCACAGCTGATTTTTACCCAGCCAGGACAACCTGAAAACATACTTACATAACCCTTCTCTTATCTAGACCAAGTTTGTACACTCTTTGCTGTTGGTTTTACTAACATCTCATCACAGTTAAAACTTTTAGGGAGGAATGAAACTAAGCAGAAATCAAACACAGAAGTCTCCCTGTGCTACCAGCTGGTTGATTGGAAGAGTAGAGAAACAAAGTTTTCCCTTTGCCTTTTTGTTATTTTATTTTCTTATTATCCCTCATGTCCTTTGCAGTTCCGTTTCATGTCATGCCATTGAACTTTTTGACTCACGAGCATACGGGACAGTTGGGCAGCATCAGAAAGGGTATGATTGATCAGGAAGGAGCTGGATTAATCTTAATGGAGGAATCGGAGAAAGATGAGTGGAGGACAGAAGTGGACTTCCTTCCCCATCCAGTTCTGTCTCCATGATGGAGAAGCATGCCCCCCCTGTCTTCTAGAAACACATATATTCGGGTTTGGTTTTGACTATGGAATCATCACATGCAGATGGGAAGAAAACAAATTGACAAGAGAAATGAGCAGTGAATTATTGTTGCTCATACCTGCTTGGGAGCTTTCCAAATTAAATACTGGGTGTATACAGCTGTTAGATGGTGAATAGGCTTGTAAGTCAACTAAAACTGATGGCACATTTTCAGAATTGCCAGAATTACTTATGTGTGCAAAATCTGTGTCCCAAATCTAGTTATGTTTTCTCAAATATGTGGTGGAGTTTGGAACATATGCATACCACCAAATATATCATCTTTCTTATGTATAGTGAAGGAATCCCTTTTGCTGTTACAGGTTGGGTTGTGCATTTGGAGAGTTTGTTCCATAAAGTTAGTGTGGATGTTAGTCCCTTTAAAAGAAGCTAACAGTAAATTCTGCTTATGGGCTGTGATTGTCTGAAGTTGTTTTACATGTCCAAATAAATGTATTAGCATAAATTGTAACGTTTTAATGGAATTTGACATATGTCATGTAGCAACACATGAAGTATAATCTTATTAAACCAAAATGCTTGGCTGAACTTGTGCTTTTTTGCATAATCTCATGTTATATTAAATTGTGAATTTTTGGTGCATCAGGATGAACAAAATCTCTGCATTGAAATTTAGACCCTGTGGAGGGGTTTGGCAAATTGTTTTGTAATGCAGTTCACAATCAGAAACCACCAGTCCCAGGAAAACTACACTCTTAACTGTAAACAGAGTGTTAATAAAATTAAAATTTGAAAAGATAAATTTGAAGTTAAATTTGGAAAGTTTGGAGTATTGTGTAGTTCTTGAACCATGATATAGTATCTTGAAATTGCACCTCTTAAATCAAATATAATGTAAATTTTCAAACACTTTTTAAACTGAATTGTTCCTAAATCGATTTTCTGCAGTGGTTAGCAGTAACTTTCCTGTAAAACACCGATGTGTAACTTTATGCTGAAGACAGTTCAAAATTAAATGCTACTTTTTGAATGTTATTCCAAAGTGAATTTGACATGCTTCTTTTTTGTCTTGCTGTCTTGCACAGGTATCATTTTTCTTGTTCATTATTTTTGTGGTGTATACCATGCTGCCCTTCAACATGAGGGACGCTATAGTTGCCAGCGTCTTGACCTCTGCATCTCATACGATTGTGCTGAGCGTCTGTCTATCAGGTACAGCTGTTGTAAAGGAACACTTGGTTTGGCAGGTAGGTGCTTTGTGGAATTAATGATTAATTGCACATGATAATAGCCTGGTAAATGAGCCAGGAGTGCCCCAGTTGGTGCTTGGGAGTATAAACTTATTTCTGTCTTCATTCCTGTATTGCTACAGACTTAATTAACACGTAGTTACTTTCTAATAATGAGGGCTTCAGTAACGTTACGTCTTGCTGAATCACACGCTTAAGTGGTAGAATCGACAGCCATGGAGCGCATACCAATGTGAAAACTAACTTGCTTGAAAAATTATGTGATGCAGCCGTGTTGTGGTAGATGCATTACCACTCTGGTATGTAATCCCCATTGTTCCTCTCCTCACCTCATTAAAGCCTAACTTCCAAGACCAAGGATTTTTTCTAGATGTCAGTGTTATCTTTGACTCAAAAAATCATTGTTCCTTTGAATACCCTGAGTGTGCTGGATTGAAGGTCTGTTTTGAAGACATTGCCCTCTCCAAGTCTGTTGTAGGGCTTGTCCTCCTCCTGTAGTTCTCAGCCGTTTACAGGAATTTTACAGCCTCCTCCTGGTTGGACCCCCTGATTGAAAGGGACTGGCTGGCTCCAGACTCCATGACATTTAGGGAGCCCATCTGTGTTTGCAGTTGGGTCTTGGCTTGTAACTCAACTCTTATACTTTACTACATGACATACTGCAGATTAATAATTTTTAAAAATACAAATATTAGGAGTTGTTTTTCCTTACTGTTTTGCAGAAAATCTTTTAAATGGTAAAATATTACAGGTTTTGTTGTAGTACTGTCACGATCCCAGCTGTCATTGACAGAAATCTGTATTTTTAAGGAAAAATTTAGATTTCATTTTGAAAAGGAAATATATGTGGGGTTTTTTTAATATAGTTATGTCATTTCAGGGAAACAGAATTATTTTAACTTTTGCATTAAAATGGCACTGAAGCTTAAAAGTAAATATGTTTTAATAAACATGCCAGTAGAACAAGAAAGATAGACATCATGCTTTTTTTTGTGAATAGCATGAAGAATGGAGCAAATCGTTTCTACTTACCTTTTAAGTTACTCGAGTCTTATTTTGAAAAATACTTTGCCTCAAAGGATAACTTCAAAATTGCAGTGATTTTACAAAAGTCGTGCCTTGTAGGTTGTTGTTCAGGAAAATACAATTTATTTCCAGATACGGCTGCAGATCTGTGTTACATGGAAATTGAAGTCCCATAAACAAAATATGTTCTAAGATGTAGTTCTCTTTAGAAATTCTAAATGGTGAGATAAGTGGGCTTGCTTTTCTCTTGCTGGTTTGAGTTAGTTGTGTGTTTTTTGCAGAGATTGCCAAGTTGTGCTATATGTTAAGCAAGGACTGTGGTCATCTGCAGTCAATATAGTATTTTAATAATTCAGTAATATAGTTATTGATAACTGTAGTGGAATAAATCAGGGAGATTGTTATTCTTGGTTTTATGTCAACTTATGGCTTTTATTCTGGTGATAGATATGCTGCTAAAATAGTATTAATGTTTGCCACCCCTGCCCTAAAAGCATTTTGGGTTAAAGTTACTGTTTGCAGAATTTATTTATTTTTCCTGTCTATCTTTCTAGACCACTAAAATTTGGTATATCTAAACCAATACTTTCAGTAGATGCTATATTTTTGATGCACCATATCGCCAGAATCAAAAGAAATAAATCGTGGGCTGTGATGTACAATTAGTGTCTTTCCTCTCTTCTGTAACTTCCTGTTTCATTCAGAAGGAGTGGAAGTCTTTGAACAATTAGTAAATTTGTTAAGACTGTTTCATTTCCAGGATGTTATTAATTTTCCGTTCTCTCTTTATAAAATGTATTATATGTTTTTAATAGTTTGGCAGTTACTGAAAGTACTGAGAGCAGTGCGTTCTTATAAATGTTTGGAAGGGACTAAATGCCACTATCACATTTCATTTGCCCTCTGTACACTTTTAGATTATTATTGTTTATACTTTGGAGTGTAAGCAAAAAAAGTTTGTTTTGTTTTCTCTGCTTTTGAAATTGAGACCACAAATAATGGATTAGATTGGAGGTACCAATTACACTAAAAAGAGAAATAATGTTTGTCAGTGGTGTGCCTCAAGTTGGTATAGGATAAGTGTCTGTACTTAACACAAAAAAAAAAGAGCTGGGGTATAGTTATTTAAAAGGGCCATGCTGTTGAATCTTTTTTATTTTGGGGGAAAAAAAGAATATTGATGAGGCCTGGATTGCAGCTGCTTTGCACAGTTCGATCACTAAAGCCCAGAGATGAGGAACTCCAGTAGACTGAAATTTGAAAGCCTAGAGAAACATATTCAGGGCTAAGTAAGGTAAATCTGGCTAGTGGAGCTACACTTAGCAAAGAGTGTATTTTGACAAAAATATATTATTTTGATTTGTCTCAACAAAACAGAAAAAAATACATGACACTGTTAGCAATGAATGGTTTATTTTGCTTCTGGCATGGATTTTTTTTCTAGAAGGCAGAGAGGGAACCAGTAGTATGCACTTAAGAAGCAGAAAGACAGTGGTGTAACAAATCTACCTGAAGGTAAGCATCAGATACTATAACATATATATCATGTATATGTAGCAAGTATCTTTCTGTAGAGAGTACCTGCATCTCCTTTATAACTACTTCCTACATATTGGAAGACTTATTAGAACTCTGAGCTTTCTGTTCTCTTGGTTGAACAAACCCCATTCTTTTGGTCTTTCTCCTTATGTCAAGTTCTCCTGCCTTACAATGCTTTTGGTGGCCCTCTGCTGGACCCTCTCCAATTTTTCAGCATCTTCCAGTGACTCTGGTTGGCATCCCACAGCATTTTGGAAGTTAATCATACCTTCAGTCTATCAGCAGAGAAAAATCAATGTTCAGAAGCATGTGTTTCTTTTGAGATTTGGCAGAGCCTATCTGACTGGTTTTGTCATTCCTTTTGTTGCCCTCTGTAAAGTTTTACACCCAAAATTGTCTTCAGTAAAGCTGAAAGGCTTAGCATGCTTTTGATTATCCAGTGTTGGTTGCAGTCAGGGATACTGAGATAAAAGCCTCCTGCTGGGGTAAAGAATCCTTCAACACTCTCCACTGATTAGATGAACTACTTTCTGTTTGACCTATGCGTGTCTTTCGTGGAGAGGGAATCCACCTTGGTTTAAAAATTGGCAATGATGGAGATGATATTCCACAAGCCTTCATATTTTTTCCATGGTTGTTGACTGTTAGTGTTAAAATTTTGTTCCTCTTTCCTAGTAGGAATTTGTCTAGCCTTGTCATCCAGCTTCTGGATCTCATTTTTTTGGCCAGGAGACTGACAGATCCAATAGTATCCAATTTCTGTTTCTCCCATGACGGTACTTCTAGACTATCATGAATTTGCCTCATAACCTTTTTGTCAGTAAAATAAATGAGTTGCCTGCTTTTGCACTAGCTAAGCCCTTCATCACTTTCACTGTTCTTCGCTGAGTCCTTACTTGTGCTTCGTCCACATCTTTCTTGCAACGTGGACGTTATCCTTAGAGGAACATGCCAGGAGCAGCTGCAACAGTGCCAGATGCTAATGGGGGCTAAGATACAAAGGGGTTAGTGTGCTGCAGGGCCCAGCATGGAGACACAGACTTTACAGTAAAATACCCAGTTAGTCTCCCCTTGCAGTTCTGTGGGAAGTTTAATGCACAGCTGTGGGATCTGTGACAGGGAGGAGGAAAAAAAAGAGTCCTGTGTTCCAGTCTCAGTTTATGAAAAAGTGACTGTGTACGTATGGGTTTGGTTCTTTTTCTGTTGAAGATTTTTATCCTAACCTTTACAAGGCACATGGTCTGGAATCTGGGACTTTGCCCTCTCTTTCCAGCTGAGCATCCTACTGCCAAGCAGAGGATGTTGTTCCATCTGCTCCTGGGAGCCTGGTGGTTAGCACTGCTGCAAGAGAACATGCCTCTAATTATGGCATTAAGGCATTTGGCTCAGAAGAGTTGAGTGACTTAACATCCCTTTCAGTTACTGCTGGAATGGAAAGTATTTCACTGCCATCCCTTGCTATAAACACATAACCTGTTTCTTCCCAAACCAGAACTGATTCTAATCAAATACTTGTGGTTTTCTTGCTCAACCATTCTGATCTCATAATGGGTTGATGCTATTGCTAGAGGTCATTTTGTTCTTAATTTGTTAAAAAAGAGCTAACCATAATCATTAAACGTCCTATAAGCTTCTGTTTGTCTTTTTCCCACCTTATATATAAGGGGTATAATTTTTTATTTGTCTTTTAAAAAAGTGGTGGGTTGTTTTACTCTCTCAACAAGAAAATTTGTTGATCTTGTAATCTTTTTTTTATTAGCTGTGGCTAAATGTTTTCCAAACCTTGGCTAAATCACTACAAACTGTCATTCGTGGCTTCTTTTTCTTTAAATAGTATTCCTTACCTTTTAGATTTTTTGGGCAGCTCCTTCCAGCACTGCAAAAGCGGACACTTTTAGAGGCACAAAATTGTAACTGGGCAGCGTGCATGTGTACATATATATTATTTTTTGTTTCTTTGGATTCTGTTCAAGAGTGCATCTAGCAAAAAGAAACAAACTGTAACAACTTTTACGTTAAGTGGTGTTTGGTCTTGCTTGCGTGATCAGTTCCTTTCTGGTAGCCTGGATAAATCCTAAGATAATGTTCAGTCTTGGTGGACAGAAACAAATGCTAGGTGAAAATTTTGTTATTTTCAAGAATGTTTTAATTGGGAAATTCCAAAGCTACATCCACAAGACCTTATGCATATACCATCAGCTAGGCTGAGCTCTCCTATTACAATACAAATTTTATCCTATGTGCTATGGACAGCTTAATATGAAGCTGCTACCTTAGTCTCATGTGATCTGCTGGTGTATGTGCACTGGCTAGTGTTAGTGTACGTCCAGATTATGGTTTCTCCTTGACTTCAGATTCATAAGCTTTTGGTATAATTTGTTTCAAGATCGGTAGTAAGAAACTGGTTGGGTTTTTGTGTTTTGTTTTGTTTTTGTTTTGTTTGGTTGGTTGGTTTGTTTTTGGTTTTTTGTTTGTTTGTTTTTTAATAAAGCCACCTTCCCTTTTTCAACCCACTGTTGTGGTTTTTTGTTTTTTGTTGTTTTTTTTTTTCCTGAGTAGGCCATAGCCATTGGTTTTTAGTTTAGCAATCCGGCAAATCTTCCTGCCCATTTGAATCTCCAACTTTCTTGCTACTAGAGCCACTTTGTTCCTGCATAGAGGGGTCGGTGGCCCAGACACCTGCTTTTGGGGCCCGATTCTGCAGGCTGTGGTAGGAGCCCGCCTATTCTGTGACAAAGTTGATAGATTAAATTTTATGGACACTCTTCAAAGTTGGGTAGATAATTTTGTTACCATGTGGCAGGCCTGCCTTTTTCTGGCTACTGGCGTGCCTACTGTTGGGGTCCTAGTGCTGGGATCACTAAGTGTTTCAACCCTCCGAGCACTTTCAGCAGGTACCCCCTGATGAAGAAACCCCCCTCTGCCTTTGCCATACCAATTTTTTGGGACCGTCCCAGACTCCCACCAGCAACGCAAGCCTTCTGGCTCACGTTGTGTATCTTCTTCCACAGATGGCAGCTATACTGTTTCCTTCTCTTTTCTAGAGTGACCAGTCGTTTTCTACTGTGTGGGTTTTTTTATAAAGTTAAAAAATAAGATCTGCTGTGTGTGTTCAGTCTGGAAAATTCATGTGTCTTGTCAAGGGAAACCGGGTAGTCTGATACGATCTGTATTTGGCAGAAGTGCGCTGCATTTGTATGCATGTACACAACATGTATATGCATAAATACACAGTCGGCCGCAGAGGCTGACAGACGCAGCTCTCACAGAAACACGAAGGGAAGCAATGGCCTCATCCTGCTCCCCTCTCTTGCAGACCAGCATGAAGCTCTGTCAGTGGAATACACGTCAATGCACACGTACCGTGTGGATCCCTCTAGCAGCTGGGCTCAGGCACCCAGTCTGCCCAGTAGCTCTCCCTGCATCCCAGTCTCCCCAGCTGCTGGCAGCTGGATGTGCCGGCCCCACTCCAGCTCACAGTCGGGCACGCACACACGCAGACGTCTCTGGCAGCCTCCCAGATTGTGTCACCAACCCACCAACTGGTCCAGCCTGATGCTGCACGCTCACTTGCACACCTGTGCTTGCTCCCGTTGCTGACACGGGGACCCCTGTGGCCCACGGCCGTACCCCAGTTGCTGCGCGCAGACCCCCAAACACCCACGTGCACACAGACTAGAGAGTCGCTCACCAGGAAAAGGTGTTAGAAATGGAGTTTAATGAGAAGACGGGACAGATGGCACTTGGTCGGGCACGGGCCATGGCCAGGCCAGTGTACCAACAAGTAACCTGTTTCCATGCAACTGACTCCTTTTATCCCCTTACCCCTCTATTTTCCCTCTATTTTGTTGTTCCTCCCCAAACCACCATGATCTCACCATTTCCCTACCTTTGGTTCCTGCCCTAAACATCCCAGAATAAGTCTTGCGTTGCCCTGCATTGCCCTCCGTCCCATAACGTGTGCCATGCCCCCGGGCAGGGACCTCCGTAGTCCAAGAGGTGCTCCTGATGATCCATGGGGATGGGTCAGCCCCCAGGACACTGGGGCTGAGGCTCCCCTGGGACAGCCTAGAGATAGGCCTGGACAAGGTATCCCTTCCTCTGGCTCCTTAAATTGGGTTCTTGCCTGCCTTTGTGTGTCTGTACCCCTTTGGGCTTGTGCAGGTGGGCTGATGGCTCCTGCGATGGGCTCGGGAGTAGCTGGGTGTTATTCAGGCTTCCCCCCACCATTGTCTCTCTGTGCGCCTCAGTGTCCCTGTGCGTGTGTGCAGCTTCTGATCACTTAACCTAACAATAATTACATGATTATTTCTATCGACATTTACGAGGTGACACTTAACATGTTTTGCAGTTCATACCCAAGGGAAATCTCTAAAAGAACATTACAAATATTTCCATAGATTTAGTTAGCTTTTTCAGAGTTCATCGTTCTTATTCTTTCATATCTCATCAGCTCCTAGAAAAAGATAAAATCGACGGTATCAGACAGTGGGTCGGATTTTCAAAGACGGGCAACTTTCATATGGCGTTCGTAACATACATGTAGATGTTCTAATCAACATGCAGCTTATAAGCGTACACGTTTTGTTTAGACCACTGATTTAAACTCATCTGTTAAACTGAACATCTTTAACAGGTGATGGTATATAAAAAAAATAATTACGTAATAGAGCGGCGTAACAGCAAAACACAGATAAAAAACATCAGTTCACTGTCTAATAAAAGAAGAAAATGTACAGCTCTAGGACTTAGAAATAGGATAGAAGTTGGCTTATGCTGTTATCATGCAGTACAAGAAAAAATCATGTTTATTAAAAAAAAGACTGGAAAGAAAGACCGTGTCTTTAAGGACATTAATTACTGTATAACCCCTGAGGCTGTATAGCTACACAATGGAAGTTTAAAGCACATAGGAACTTTAGTAGTCTGAATGGCTAAAAGCTGTTGCTGTGGGTAGAATTTACCCTTCTCCCTTGAATACCTTTTTTTGAAGGAGGTGGGGAGCGGTTATTTATGAAGGTAACACAGCTTAAACAGCTCTTGCTTTCTCCTGCACAGCGACACAAAATGAGTTGCTGTTATCCCTCGTGAAGGGGCGGAGGGCAGCGGCTGCTCCTGAAAGAGGGAGACTGTATTTCTTGTAGCAGCAGCTATTACTGACCCATCCCTCGCCCCTTTTTCCCTTCACCCTCGCCACCTCAGCAGCAGTCTGGCTCGCCATGTCATGCAGCAGCTCCAAACCAGTTTGAGAGAGGAATGCTGTGTTCTGCATAGCACAATACAGTAGGAATATTTTTTTATTATTGCATATGTTTCTTGACTCTTAATTTTATGCTGAAATCGAGGCAGGTATTGAAATGCCATCTGCTAATTTTTCCAGTCTGCAGGTATACTTTGGGTTTCACTCATTCTTCAAGACAGTCTGCACAGTTTGGATATGCTTATGAAAAGCTGTCTTGCCTACAGGAGTGTAGATTTGTAGGAGAGTGCATAATGGCATATTACAGGGTTTGAGCATTAATGTGGAGAGTGTGAACATATTCCAGAAAATCCCTAAGGCTGTAAAGAGAAGGCCTGCAATAGTTAATATGATGGAAAATTCAGCAAAGCCTGAGAATAGCGATGCCATGGTGAAATAAAATCATGTGTGCAGGTGGCCATGTGGTTTTTCAAAGGCAGCATTTACCTGCAGCCCCAAATCAGCATCTAAGGAATGCAGAAAATAGTTCTGGTGAGATGTGTCAGAAATCATCAAAGCATGGAAGATAAATAATAAATGTCTCCTCTTTTTAAGATCATGGAAATATCTGCAGTTAGCATTTATTCTTAAGCTTTACTGAAAGGATCAGATTGCCTTTTGCGTCCACTCCATTTAAGTTAATATTTTTATCAGCAATGAATTTCACCTATATGTTCATTTATCACTTTTATACTACTTTAGCTTACACCTCACATTCTAGAAATTACAATTTTATTTTAGCAGTTCTAATTTTCCAAAATACAAATCTATTTGATGAACAAGTCCAGTCTTTTAGTATATTGATTAAATTATAAAATGTCTGCATTAGATTGTTCAATCCTAAGGCTGCTATACCTTAAAAATATAAGATGGTTAAACAGGTGATTGGAAATTCCAGTACTTCTAAACTGGAACAGAAAGCAGTGTGCTATACCTTCCTTTTTCACATAACATTGCTGGAACAGCAACTAAATTCTCACCGTATGGAATACCTTTTGCAAGAGAGTTGTATTCCATATCATTTTAAAGATGACATTAATGTAAATAACTTACCAGTAAAAGGCTAAATCTATGCATTCAGAATTTTGTAATACTGTCCTTCCAGGTAATTTTTCTAGAGTAAAGAATCTTTAATTCCTTCAATTGAGTTAGTTTTTCTGTTTTCTTTCCATTTTCACAGACATTGCCTGGCCTTTTCAGTTACATAGTACCTCTACGGCTTGGTAGTATTTGTCAAATCTCTTGTGAATTACTTTTTACTGCAGCTGAAGCATAAAATTCTGGGCGAGATACTCACTCTAGACATGGTGCTTTGTCATTTTATGTACTCACAGAGTTATCATCTATCCCTACACATTATTTTCAAGAATTTGGTAGAAGAAAAATGCCTTTTGCTATCAAGATGTGGACACATTTCCCCGTCCTGTCAGCCACTTCTAGTGCAGTATAAAATAAGGGGGATGAGGAGCACGAACACCTTTGGTTGCACAGAGAAGCCTTTGGTGAGTCAGCATCCGGCTGAGGTGCCACCCTTCCCAAATTGCTGCCTTCCCGAAGTTGCAGTGGTTCAAGCCCCCATCTGTTCGGAGGTGCCCGCAGTAGGGTGTGACCTTTTCATTTGTCCTCTGAGCCCCTGCCACCCGCCCGATGCTGAGCTGCTGGTCAGGCAGGAGTGGTCTTGCCTCATCCAGTCACCTTCCAAAATGTGCACTCCTCTGCGTTCCTGCCAGTGCTCCCTCACGCGCGTTGTGGAATAGCCTGCGCTGCCCTCAGCTCACTTCTGCCGTGTCGTGGTCCTCCGTTTCATACAGCGCTGGCTGCAGAGCTGCCCGGCTTTTAATTGTTAACTGCAGCCTCCGAGTGCCTGTGTTGTAGGCACTGTGGAAGCATGTGGTGGAATCAGCTAATGCTGCCAAAAAAACAAACAGAGGCCAGAAGCAAATGAGGTAACACAAACTTCTGCCACTTTGTTTGGTTGGTTGGTTATCATCCACAGCTTGCTGCCGATAGAAGGGGAGCCGTTCTCTGGCCCTGGAGCTGGGTAGCGCAGCACAGCTCACATTTACCTGCCTAAACTCCAGCCCCTTCTCCCTTCCCCAAAAAGGGTAACTAGGTGTCACCTTTCTCCAGATAATACCTGATGTGATCTGTCCCCTAAGACGTGTCAAGGCTCTAGGAAAATGTTGGTTGGCCCGGATCAAAATGGTGCTAGTGAGTCAGATAACAGCTATACAGCAGTGATAGTCACAGATCTCAAAACTGCATTCCAGTCTTGTTTGGTTTACTAGCAGAGAGACAGCTGGAGAACATCATCTGCAGACCCTGAAGTAATTCTTAATTCTTCCCAGGGATTGCACCTTTGGTTATTACACAGCGTATTCCTTCCCTTCCCGAGGTACGCCTGTTAGTGCACACGCAGTGAATGGCATCAGTATTTGTTCTATGTGGGCCTGAGAAGGAATCGTGTCTCTCCCATGCCTCTCATTAGTTATGTATAATAAATCATGCCTATCTGCTGTCAGTTTAGACAGGTTCTGGGTATATTCTGTTCAAGATCCCAGTGCCTGTCCTCCCTACAGTTGTTGCCAGTATCTGCTACTTCAAAAGAGGATGAAAAGAAGAACTTAGAAGTTCATCTGACCCTCATTTAAACTGAGGGAAATTATTTCAGCCAGTTCCCATGCAAATGAGGAGCTCAAACTCTGAAGCATGAGATTTTGAGTTCCTAAACACAGACACACTCTTGTCTTTCAGAAGCCAAAACTGAGTTTTGCTCTGAGAAGATTTGCTGTGTTTGTTTAAAAGATTTTTCAGGGCCACCTTTGAATAATCTTTTTTTGTGTTGAATACTGTCTCACTCTATGGTCTTAGTTCAGCAATGGTTCTATCACAGCAGGATTCGTTCAGTCTAACCACAGCAGGATTTGGCTGTCCTATTTACTAGCATTATTTGCTGCACTTTGTCCCAAGACTTGGAGAGATGAGATCTTGCCCAAATATTTTGCAGATGGGAGGAGACTGTGATCTGACGAGCATTTACTCACGTACGTACTTCCAGTGAAACTGTTTGGATTGTTCAAGGCGGTTTGCAGCAGCTTGCGTGAGGGAGCTTCGTGCTCTGAATACAAATACGAGGTCTGCAATAATCCTGTTTCCTCTAGTATGTAGGTGGTGAGATGGAGTTTCAGCTTCTGGCAGCGGTCTCTCGGGGTTTTGCTGACGGTCTCCGAATGCCGACTGCCGCTGGCCTTTGCATACACACACACGCGCACGCCCTCTCTTTCCGAGGGAGGTGTTTGGATGCTTACACGCTGCTTGGCCTGTGGAAAGAGTCATGAAAATTTGGCCTGTGGAAAGAACGGCCCATAGTGACAATGGTAAAGGCTCTCGGGCTGTTTGCCTGCTCCAGCCAACGTGCATAGGGCAGGAACGGAGAGAGGAGATGGCGTGCTCCCCGTGTGACAGCTGGGGAGGCTGTTGCTGTAGTGGCGGTGTCCTCCGAGCTTACCTGGGCAGTGAAGTGGTGGCATTTCAAATCTGGTTCTTGTGTGCTAACCGGCTATTTAGGTCCACTCACTTATCATGTTTAATTAATTTCCTAACATCAAATCCACTCGGGTTGGTTAAGTCCCTTAGGGCTTATCTTGGATTCCCCCTACCCCCTTTCTTTTTAGTAAAATAAGCATAGGATAACACTTTGAAAGTCTTGAAAGAGCCAAAATGGTCATGATGTACACAAAAGAACATGCAGCAAAAAGGACAAGTGGAACAAGATGAAACGGATGGAAGTTATCCATGCAAAAATGGTGACAAAGGCAAAAATGGTGACAAAAGCATAAATGCTAATAAGTAAGAGAAGTGGAATGCTGAAAAATTAAAAGGTGGATAATAAGGCACCTTTGATAACACTCTGCATTATTTGCTCTAAGATTGGCTTCATTTGCTGTTCAGTTGTCAGTGATGACACCTTTTTTCTTCTATCCAGCAGTTTAGACAGTGAATGTTTTCCTTGGGTTTTTGGCTAAATTTCTCACCTCAGTTCAGTTTATTCATGCTGCACTGATGACCTCTGAATGCAGAGATGATCCCCTTTCTACTGTTACTGTTATTGACCATGTCACTTCAGAGTCTCTTGTACATGCTACACACGTAGTCACCTAAATCATTATCCAGTTATTTTCTCTCTGCTACATTATTTCAGCTTCCATTGAGCTGCATAAAATAAAATAAAATA
>NW_010548051.1:0-32046 GCF_000687285.1 Phaethon lepturus | reverse complement strand
CTTCGCCGCGGGCTCCTGGCGGGCCGCGCTGCCGTTCCCTGTCGCACACAGAACCGGTTCTTAAAGCGGGAGCACTCCGGTTCAGCTCACCCGGACAGCGTCTTGTGGGAGCGTGTGGCAAGAGACCGACCTTGTCATTTCACCCAAGCATCCGTAAAGAGGTTTTAAAGGGCAGTATTTAGCATCACTTGTCGTCATCACGGCTGCCGGCACCTACCACCCACACAACGTCTTTATATAGCGAGGGAGCCAGAACACTCCATGCGTTGCGGCCCGCGCTTTCGATCGCGTAGTGGAGCAGCAGCGAAGGCCGAAGCCGCTGAGCGTGCTGTCCCAGCCTGCCCCACCGCCGAGGCACGGCCCCGCCGCAGCATTCCCGCGGCAGTCATTCCGTATCTGATAGGCAGGAGAGGTGGCTGCACGCCGTGTGAATTAGCTTCTGGGTTTTTCTCTATTCAGCTCATGCTGTTGGACTTTTATTTAGCGAGTGCTCTTTGCACTGTTGCCGCTGCTTGCACAACTTTTAGTCTACCTGAAACTTTCTCTGGTTCACAGTTTATCCAGGTACTTAAAATTGCATTTTCGCTCTTGTCTTCCTGGTAGCTTGTACGTATTCCTCAGGGGAGCCTCTGTTCATCCCTGGCTCTGCGGAGCCACATTAAATCTTCTGTCTCGCTAACGATAGTGCGTACAGCTGCATGGTTGACTGGATCTTGATTAAGACATTGAAACTTGTAACTCCTGTATAGGTGTTCTGATCAAACAGAGTATTTCAGGCTTTCTCAATCTTTCTACCGTGAGAGCTTTACAACAATGTAATAACATACTCATTAGAGCAGGAGTAGAGTTCAAGTGACAGTGCCACTGGAGTGAATCACTGCCTCTGGGGTGAGTAAACTCCCCGTGTGAAGTGCCCTTCCTGGGGAACGGAGCTGAGCACTACTCGTTTTAGATTTGAGAGGTTGGGGCCGTGGTTAGGTCAGGTAGCAAGGCACTTTGTTACGTGAGATAGTTAAGGGCAGGGCTCTGCAGAGAGAAACTGCACTCTATCAGAAAGAAGTGAATAGGTAAGATGTTTTCAAAAGAGTTCAGTGTTCCTTGTGGCTATTTGTGCTTTAGTGAGAATGTTACTCTCAAAATTCTGTTTTAACACTGAAAATACCCAAATTTTCTAGTTGTTTATACTTCTTCTGCAAAAGCTCCTAAGTTTCCATGCTTCAGACTCTGAATACATGCAGAACTAGGCAAGCAAACTTAGGAAAATTCAGTATTGCCGGTTTATTTTTTATGTTAAGTTCCCGTTCCTTGACAAGAATAAAGTATTTTAAAACTGTTTTAACACACCCTACAAAAACTAGTTATTAAAAGCATTTCCTTCAAAAAATTAAGATATTTTAAAGTTATAAATAAAGAATATGAAATAACAATGTAAACTATGCGCTTTTTTTTTAATTGCACTTCTCTTGATTAGGCCAAGAAGAGAGATGGTAGGGCCTGGAGTTCCGAAGTTCTGCTTCATTATATCTCAAGTGATGAGCACATCAGAATTCCGAGAGGATGCATGGGGGTGGGAGGGCACTAAGAAGGGCAGACAGGATCTAAAACAGGAGAGTTATAAATCTGTAATTTAAAAAGCCCTGTAAGTTCAACAGTAGACTTATACAGAGCTAAGATGTGCCATGTGGTCTGAATCAGAGACTTTGGTTTCTTGTTGATGATAAAACAGAAAATCGGTCACTGTTGATAGCTGTGAATCTCTTCATTGCTGAATGGGGCCATTTAAAAAGCATGAAATGATGCCTGCAGGGTTATTGTGTTTATTTAGCAGAACTGAAATAGCCATCATCACATAAACATATTTCTTTACTGTTGCTCATAGACACAACATAAATTGTCCCTTCTGTTTCTCATGAGTGAAGAACAGAAAGAATCAGACACTGATGTTCCCAAAGAAGTTCTGCACAAACAACACTCAGGTGGTCATTCATAGCACAGAAGTGTCATCCTCTCACCACCAGTAACTGAAGGCAATATTGATGATAGGTGCAATGTGAGAGGCTCTGCAGAGGAAATGAAGAAGCCTAACCATCTTCACCGCTCAGTGTGACACCACCATGGTCTCTGGCAGTCTCAGCTTTATAGCAGAAAAGTTCATTAACTATAGTAAGTGTGAAAGAAACTTGTATTAATCCAGCACCAATTTTATTTCCACATACTCCCCAGAGAGCTCTTGCATAAACAAAGACTTAAAGGACTGGATGATGTTTGAGAAGTCATTGGATTTAGTGTTTGAAGCATCCTAAACACAGTCTCCAGTTGGGACAAACTTAAGGCTGATTTTCATAATTAGTTTATTAATTGGAGAAATTATAAGTGACTGTCATTACTCATGAACAATACCAAATTTTTTTTACATTAATGAAGAACTCTGAGTATTAAGTTCCATTTCATTAAAAAAATGTGTGAGTATTTAAAGAAAGCGGTAGAGAAGTAGTACCATTTACATAAAATCAAGATGTGAACTAGCAGAATGAAGCAGCCAGAAATCCCTGCTGCTAGCCAGAAATAGCTGTCATAGGTTAGAACATCATATTATGAGCAAATAAAAAAACCCTCTCCATGTTGGATATCAAGCACCTCTGACTCAAAGCTGCTTGACTAATAGGAGGCATGCTTGCGGGGGGGGGGCAGTCCTGAATGGCAAAGGAGTCCAGGAAGGCTGGACATTCTTCAGGAAGGAAATCTTAAAGGTGCAGGAGCAGGCCGACCCTCTGGGCTGCAAGATGAGCCAGCAGGGAAGACGACTGAACAGAGAGCTTTTGCTGGGACTCAGGAAAAAAAGGAGAGTTTATGAGCTTTAGAAGAAGGGGCAGGCAACTCAGGAGGACCACAAGGATGTCAAGGAGCTATGCAGGGAGAAAATTAGAAGGGCCAAAGCCCAGCTAGAACTTAATCTGGCTACTGCCATAAAAGACAATAAAAAAAGTTTCTGTAAATACATTAACAAGAAAAGGAAGGCTAAGGAGAATCTCCATCCTTTGTTGGATGGGGTCGAAGCATAGTTGCACAGTATGAGGAAAAGGCTGAGGGACTTAACGCTTTCTTTGCCTCAAGTCTTTAACAGAAAGACCAATCGTTCTCTGAACACCCAGCCTCCTGAGCTGGAAGACAAGGACAGGGAGCAGAATGAAGCCCCCATAATCCAAGGGTAAATGGATGGTAAAATGCTACACCACTTACACACACAAGTCTATGGGGTGGGATGGGATCCACCCAGGGTACTGAGGGAGCTGGCAGAAGTGCTCACCAAGCCACTTTCAATCATTTAGCTGCAGCCCTGGCTGAACGGGGAGGTCCCAGCTGACTGGAATTCAGTGAATGTGACACCTGTCTACGAGAAGGGCCGGAAGGAGCACCTGGTGAACTACAGGACGGTCAGTCTGACCTTGGTGCTGGGGAAGATTATGGAGCAGATCATCTTGACTGCCAGCACATGCCATGTACAGGACAACCAGGTGATCAGGCCCAGGCAGCACGGGTTTATGAAAGGCAGGTCCTGCTTGACCAACCTGATCCCCTACGACAAGGTCACCCGCTTAGTGGATGAGGGAAAGGCTGTGGCTGTTGTTTACCTGGACTTTAGTAAAGCCTTTGACACCATTTCCCACAGCATTCTCCTGGAGAAAGTGGCTGCCCATGGCTTGGGCAGGTGTACTCTTTGCTGGGTAACAAACTGGCTGGACGACCAGGCCCAAAGAGTTGTGGTGACTGGAGTTAAATCCAGTTGGCCAAAAAGGGCTGTCGTGGTTTAGCCCCAGCTGGCAACTAAGCCCCACGCAGCCGCTCGCTCACTCCTCCACGGTGGAGTATCCTTACCAGCAGTCAGGCAAAGGTTCTAGTTTAAGTCTTATATATAAAACTGTTACTGCATAAATATAAACTCTTTGGAGCGTCGGCCAGAATATTCCCTTCATGGATAAGTGTCCCAACTATCCATTCTTCCCTCTGCCCCTCCCCTTTCTGATCCTGTAAGCTGGGGAATAAAGAAATTTCTCTTCTTGTCGTTTACTCAAAGAACCTTACTTTCTTTTTGTGTTGAATGTTTCGGCAGAAGGGATGCAACTTCACCGCTTTCCTTCCCAGTCCAGGATAGCCGCTAGACTAGTGATCAATATACTGAAAGGAATTTAATCTCAAAGGGAAAAAAAAAAATTGCACTGACATAATAACTATAAGATTGTGCATGTTAAATTTCTCACACTAGTGTTTGTACTGGAAAAGACTTAGACTATGACTTAGACTATGATATCAAGAGAACAAGACTCCCCTGTGTCCTTTTTCAATAATTTCAAGATCCACTTAAGTTTGTATTTTATCCTGTCTAATCAGAAACATACAAAAGAAATAATCAGCAGTTCAGCAGGAAAATACAAGTTTAAGAGACTGGAACCTAATCGCTCTCATACGGAGATAAGTAATGATTTTAGTGAACTGCCTCTATGAACGATACATTTAGGATCAGAGTCTAAAGTAACATTTTTAGTCTGTATTAAATTTTATACCAATCCAATCTCAAGAGTAGTACCTCATCTAAAATCACTGAATCCAGTTAACAGAAAGTTTGCTGAGATCTCATTCCTCTCCCTAAACTACATTTCTCTTTCTATTTCAAGGCTATTGCAGTGCTCCATTTTCACAAGGTATCTTCACAGCATATCCAAACAGTTTTCAAGTTGCAGGATTTTGTAAAAATATCAGCACTTTTCTCCCTTTTTTCTCCTCTTACACATTTTTGGTGTTTTTTTTTCTTTTTGTTTGGTTGTTTAGTTGCTTGGTTGGTTTTGTTTTTTTTCCTTGCGGAAAAACTACGTTTAGTAGGTTTTTCAAATGGCCGTAGAGGCAGTTCCACCACATTGAACTGTCTGCATGAAGTTTTGCTTACAAGTTCTTTCCTCCTTATTCAAGCCCTTGTAAGCAATCAGTTATCCATTTAGATCACTGAACATAAATGTTTTGGAAGCAGATCCTTGTGTTAAAAGGGGATGGAAATGAGGGGAAACTTGTGAATTAGCAATACGCTCTAATACGATGTAATCTCTGTTGTTTTTGCCAGAGATGAATTAGCTTTCACAGTTATGAAAATACTTCTGAAAACCAATTAATTTGCATTTTCAAATGAATACATCTGTTTCTAAAAAGCAGAGTGCTAAAAATAGAAATTATATTCCCTGACACATACTAAAAGTTTTTCTTTCCCCTGTAGCAAGCAACCTGAACAATATGCGTTCACTAAGCAAAAACACATTTAATGCAAGTCTGTTTGTCATGCAATACTGTTTAGCTCTTTGGTAATGGTTATGAGAAAGTTCTGGTTTAAATAAGGAAACAAGTAACAAATAAATTCACAGTTTCTTCACCCACTCCTTTCTGGAAGCAAATAACATTTTTTCTTCCATCTTTGGAGGAGATTATTGTGCATACTTTGCACAGATGGAAGCCACAAAATAGGTCCAATGCTACCAGCTGCTCTGCTAGTTTTCCAGAAAATTTCTTCCAAGAAAATACTGAATTTCTCCACGAAAAATAGTTTTTACCTCATGGGTACCAATTAATGTTTTTTCAGTATCACGTAGTGGGCATGGTGGTGTTGGGTTGATGGTTGGACTTGATGATCTTGGAGGTCTTTTCCAATCTTAATGATTCTGTGATTCTGTGATTTTTCTTTCCTTTTCTTTTTATATAGTACTGTACTTGCCAATGCAGTACATGAGAGAATGATGTAATGAGCAGTTTAAAAGTTCAATAAAAAAAAGGCCTTCAAAAGTGTCATTGACATGAAGTGTACTAAAAAATGACTACACATGCAATAATACAAAGGTAAACTGTAGTCTAAGAGTTAAACTCATCATTGAGCTTTCTGTGGTGAAGCCTAGATCAGGTAGCTTTGCTGTTGCACTTCAAAAAACAAAACCTTTTTGTCTTTCTGTTTCTTACATGCACAATAAGGGAAGAAATGGTATATCATGCATGAGTGTTGCAAGGCTTTCTTCTTAAATGGGCAAAAATTCTTTTAATGGATAGCACAGTAAAATGGTTTTGCTTTTATTAATGTTGAAAATACTGCCATTTATTCAGTATTTTCAAGGAAAGGGATATCAGTGTCCCGCAAACATTTTTTTGAAGTTCTTCAATCTGATAATTTTTCTTTTGAATCCCTGTTTTCACATCTGTGCAGATAATAGCAGTAGTATATTGACCCAAGGGGTTACCAAGCTACCTATTTTACAAGAATCCCAACTCTTTCCTGTTGAACTACTGGTTCATAGTGAACCGTCAGTTTATTTATTATCTTGAGGCAGAATTTACATTGCACTTGGGTTGTCATTGCATGTCTTGAACTATTAAAAATATTAGATGCGTTCCTCAACTGAATTTCAATCACATTCCCCACCCAACATTTGCTGCGTTCCACTTTCTTTTTCTTTTGCAAACTTAAATTTAAATCTATATCAAGAATTGTTTTAACTAATTTGCATTCAGGGGCCAATAAGAGAACAGTGGTTTTGTTGCGATTCTGTGTGTTACCTAGCTTTTAATAATATTTATCATAGAAGTCAAATATGTTTAAAATTAAAGTGGCTGGCGATAGCTTACAACTTTCTGATTTTCATCAAAATGAACACTTCTTCCTGTGGTTGGTGGTTGGTGTATAGTGGTTGGTGTTCAGTTACTGACAAGCACATAGAGAAATGCCCTTTAGTTCACAACAGGGTATTAAGTTCAGACACTGGGCATTCTAGGGAAGGCAGAAAATGTAATGAAGTCATGTTCAGTGCCAGTATTCCTGGAAAGTGGCAGGATTTATATGTCTCTTATATCCCATTTTGTACTTTTCCCTTCTCAAAGAAGAATATAATTTTTATTTATTTCTCCAGAATCCCTTGTATCTGTTTTTTTATACCTTACTTTATATACTTACAATTACTTCCTTAAATACTGTGGCTAGCTTGAGTGGAAGCCATCCACATGCAAAATATGTTACCTAGGCTCCCTTGGTACTCATTAGAGAGGACAGGCACATTTAAAATGCACTTCATCTGACCCGTTTTAGAGGTGTAACATACGGTAAGATGAAACACACCATAAAAATAATTTTTTCTGTCCGTAGTTGTATAGGAATCTAGATTACAAGGTCAGATGTAGATACATACACGTGTGGGCACATGAATCCAAATGTAATGTCCCCTTTATTTTGTATTCTCTAATTTTAACAATAACATCAGCAGTTTAATTTTCAAGTGCTCATTTATCTTCTTGGCATAGAATATGACTGGCAAGTATGTATCAAAAGTATTCCCCCATACCACAGCAATGAAAAAAGCCCTCGTACTAATGTGGACGTTAGAGAATGTATAATTTTTAAACTACAAACCCACATTAAGATGAACAAGCTACAATTATGTTCTATAACTAAATCAGCCCTGTGCATATATTTCCTAGCTACACATTTTTCTCAGTTTGTGTGTTATATTCCTTCTTTTTCTGTACTGGGCAGTATCCATGCCTTCTCAGGGAAGGAAGATTCCAGGGACTGCAGTGTGTGGCAGGCAGAAGAGAGTGAGAGCAAGCCTAGGCTGAATGAAGTAATATTTTCTAGGAACCAGGGAAGACAAAAGTAAGAAGCCTGAAGTTCATAGAAAATAAATCTGGAAGCAACAAACCCATCTTCAAGGATGTAGTGCATGGGGAAAGCCCCATTTATAAATCTTTTTATTTGTGTTGTGTTAAGTTACGTGTTCTAGTTGATACTGCAATAAAATCTGACTTTCTTGAACTTAAAAAGTCTGTTGGCCTTTTCTGAGGAGCTCACTGTTGGGAAATAACCTAAACATAACCACAACAAAATGTTGGCTCTTAAGACATGCAGTTTAATCACTGGATGCAGTTAGTGTTATTGAAAATACTGGAAAAGCATCAATCCGGTGAGATTATTCAGAAGTGGGCTCAGGACCCATGATGCTTTGTTGAGAGTTTTGTTGCTCAACAGTACCATCCAGCCTAGATCGTATGTGATCACAGCATTAGCAAAAAATGACAGCAAGGTTTAGATGTGCCTGAATTTTTACTAATTTTTTACTAATTTTTACTAAGTTTTTCTTCTTGTCTGTTTTCACTGGCTGTAGAAATGAAACGGTGTGAAGCATTTGGGCTGTAACTGTGGCGTTCTAGATGCCGACTCATTAAGTCGTGTCAGCACTGTCAGTCTGGCGCAGCAAGTGTTTTGTTCTTCATTCCCTGGTCAGCTGATCCTCTGAACTAAATACAGGCTAATATGATCCAGGGCTCTCCTCAGATAAGTGGAAGAACTAGCTCATTTCAAGAGGAAACCATGGCACATTGGAGATTTGCTCAGTGTTATTCACACAGCAGACAATGTGAGCGTGCAATATGTGAAGTTAGCTCTCTCCGTTCTGTAGAGCCCGCTAATATCTCCTCGGCAGACTTCTTGCCAGCAAAAGGTGAAGAATGCCTTCCTATTTCGCCTTGGCTGTTTGCCATCGGCTATACTGTAAAGTCGCATGGCCCGTGAGTCACAAAACAGCCATCTCAAAACTTTGATCCCTTGCCCTTCTGTGGTTTCAGCTGCTCTTTGCTCGTGCCTGCCGCACCCCCTCCTTGGGCAGCCTGAGTGACGGGCTGCTGCAGGGTGGCACAGATCACCAGCGGCTGCCTTACGGCACTCAGCTTCTTAAAAGGTTTTCTCCAAGCCACAGCCCTTTAGTACAACACGTATATTGTGCCCTAGGCATCAACTACCACGTAGGTCTACAACTCAAAGCAAAAAAATCCTGCAACCGTCTAATAAAAGTGGAAATGAAAAAAAAAAAATCATGAAGGTACAGTCACAATGTAAGAGGCAGAAACATATACACAAAAGCTACTATTTCCATACAACATCTGAGGTGCATGATACAGGATTGCCATGTCAGATACTCTGTGAGGGTGCCTAGTTTGACAGGATATGTGGGTAGCAAACGTTCAGCATAAAAGACAGCAGAGAAGTAATAAACTAAACACATAGGTACATGAACCTTAATGAGCAGGAGATAACAAAGTCCAGAACTCTTGGTTCAAAGGCTGATGGGCCTTTGAAGGAACCACTCGGGCATAACCTTGAACAGATACAAACAGAACTTTGTAACTGATGAGAAGAAGGGAAATAAGATTCTCATGGAAAATTTATTATGGGAGATTGTTGTGGTTTAACCCGGCAGGCAGCTAAAACAACCACACAGCCGTTTGCTCACACACATACCCCCCAGCAGGACGAGGGAGAGAATCATAAAAAAAGCCAGAACTCATGGGTTGAGATAAGACATTTTAACAGGACAGGGAAAAAAAAATATTGTTAAGAATAATGATAAAAGAATATATAAAACAAGTGAGGCACAGCACAATTGCTCACCACCCGCTGACCGATGCCCGGTCAGTTCCCGAGCCACAGCACCTCCCCGGCCAACTCCCCCAGTTTATATACTGAGCGTGACGTCGTATGGTATGGAATGTCCCTTTGGCCAGCCTGGGTCAGCTGTCCTGGCCGTGCCCCCTCCCAGCCTCCCGTGCACCCCCCGCCTGCTCGCTGTCAGGCCAGAGCTGGGAAGCTGAACAGTCCTGGACTGCTTAGCAACAGCTGAAAACATCACTGTGTTATCAACATTATTTCCATCCCAAATCCAAACCACAGCACTGTACCAGCTATCGGGAAGAAAATTAACTCTATCCCAGCCGAAACCAGGACAGATATTTGAGAGGGCTTGTGAGACTGTGTAAATCTTATATGCGTTGTGTTAAGGCGACTGCATGAGTCTTAGGATTTTTAGGGAAAGGGCCAAAGGCAAGGAATGAAGGGATTAGTGTGTTTTGGGGAGAAAAACATGGAGAGAAGTGAGGATAAAAGGGTCTGTAAAAAGCTGTTTGTCTGTATGCTGGTCTAGCCAAGTCCTGGACCTAATAGACTGCAGTCTATTCCATCTTCTTATTAAACTCTATTTCTAACTATAGCCATCAAATAGGAGGAGACCAGCATCTGGAAAGACCCAAGTTCTGGTCTGGAGTTTGGATAAATGAAGCCCCAAATCTGGGCATGGATTCTGAGTAAACTTAAAGGTCTGGTCTAGGTTTTGAGTAACCTGCACGTGGATCAAGAAACCGAGTATCTCCACTAGTAAACTTCAGGCCTTATCAGCTACAGAGGAGGAATAGTATGGGGCTTGGTGTCGTTCATGTGCACAGGGAGCACATTCTGTGGTTGTCTGGCTGCTGGTAAAGGCCTTGCTGCCTGTGTTGATCTCTGTGGCCAGCCATATGTATAGGGCGTGCATGTTTGTATGCCTGCGATATGTGCACAGCCCTGCTACCTGCTGGACTGACTGTTAGCAGACTGGGGAAGAGACTGCCATGGGTCCTGACTTCCAGTGGGCTCATTGGAACCAGTCTGCTCTTGACACGTTGTAAACCTTGGTCTTAAGATGCAGGTATGACGGAAGGCAGAGTACAGGTAGCAGTGTAGTTCCATGTGTTCACAGTCACTTCAAAAGACTTATAGGCCCATAATCCTTCTTCTCAACAAAATATTCCTTAGAGAAAGGGTCATGTGGGTTTGAGGCAGAGGACAACCAAGCAGCTTCTGCTGAGAAGCATCCTGCACATACTCTGGAGTAGCTGGAAATGATAGCTGGAGCTGTTGGAAAATCTCCATCTGAAATATGAGTGCATCTATGCCCCAAGAAAACTAGCAGGCAATGCTTTGAGGTCCATGGCGACCCAGAGAGCAAGACAGGAGAGAAGTGGGAAAGCTTCTCAGGCTTTTGCTAGCCATGAGCCTCCTGCTTCGGAGAGCTGTTGTGATAGTGCATCAGGTTTACGTGGCAAAGTTTAGGTAGTGCAGAGGCTGCAGGGGTGGCCTCTGTGAGAAGAGACCAGGAGCTGCCCCCATGTCTGACAGAATCAGTTCCAGCTGGCTCCAAGATGGACCCACTGCTGGCTAAAGTTGAGACCATCAGCAATGCTGGTGGTGCCCCCCTGATAACATATGTAAGAAAGGGTAAAAATATGCTGCATGGAAGCTGTGAGAGAGAGAAGTGACAAAATGTGAGAGAAACAACTCTGCAGACACCAAGGTCAGTGAAGAAGGAGGGGGAGGAGGTGCTCCAGGCTCTGGAGCACAGATTCCCCTGTAGCCCATGATGAAGACCATGGTGAGGCAAGTTGTCCTTCTTGGACATGGAGGTCCACGGTAGAGCAGATATCCACCTGCAGTCCATGGAGGACCCCACATTGCAGCAGGTGGATGTACCCTGAAGGAAGCTGCAGCCCATGGAGATCCCACACTGGAGCAGGCTCCTGGCAGGAACTGTGACCCTGTAGAGAGAAGCCCATGCAGGAGCAGGTTCTCCAGCAGGAGCTGTGAATGCATGGAGGACCCATGCTGGAGCAGTCCATTCCTGAAGGACTGGTGATCCCATGGAAAGGATCCAGGCTGGAGCAGTTCTTGTAGAACTGCAGCCCATGGGAAAGACTCACATTGCAGAAAGTCATGAAGGACTGTCTCCCAAGGGTGGGACCCCACACAGAGCAGGGGAAAAGCGAAGAGGAGGAAGGAGCTTTTTTTAGGAGGAAGGAGCAGCAGAGACAATGTGTTTTGAACTGGCCACAACCCCCTTTCCCTGTTCTCCTGCACTGCACTGCTCAGGGGGAGGAAGAAGTTGGGCATGAAGTTGAGCCTGGGAAGAAGGGAGGTGTGGGGGCAAGGTGTTTCCAGATTTGCTCTTATTTCTCATTATCCTACTCTGTTTAATTGGCAATAAATTAAATTAATTTCCTCAAGTCAAGTCTGTTTTGCCTGTGGCTGTAATTGCTGACTGATCTCCCTGTCCTTTTCTCAATCCACAAGCTTTTTGTCACATTTTCTTCCCCAGTCCTGTTGAGGAGGAGGAGTGATAGAATGGCTTGGTGGACACCCGGCGGCCAACCAAGGTCGACCGAATACAGATAGCCTCTGTTAGAGAGCATCCACTAAATCTTTTTGCTTCTCCCTCTTAAGTAATCCACTCTAGTAGCGTCTGGATGCAGGAGTCAGTATAATCATCTTCTATAGGAGTAAAGGCGGTGTATGATCATCCCAGTTGTTTAACTGTGTGCACAGTGCTTTGGGGCTGTACTAGCCAACATTCTTCCAAACATGCCTTGGCTAACTATTGGATAGCTATTGGGATAGGACTGAAGTAGCAATGTGGACAAGTGTGTGCTGTTTTAGCAAGCACCTTTCAAAATGGTCCTCTTGGCATGCTCTGGATCAAACACACATGCACCCTGTAACACACCATACCTAGGACATACCAAACATACCATCAATAAAACAGCACAGGAACCCTCTTGCAGAGGCTATGAAAAATCCCTGTGTTGCTTGTCTGGAATCTCTATGTGACTGTGGGGCAAGAGGATGTAAGGGCAGGCTGCTGGCAGAGCCCCAAGGGCACAAGTAGGATTTGACTGCTCTAAGCAGCCTCACTTGGGACCTCTCTACATGCCCTCTGCCCATGGACCCAGGAACTGCATTTAAGCTCAAATGTGGGTACCCTGTCTTTGAATGAGCTATGCGTAATTATAAGAGCTCCTGTGGAAATTGTGATGTTCCCCCTGGCAGCACGTGGGATTCAGAGATGATTTTTTCAAGGGAAATTGCAAGAAAAAGTATACTTTGAGTTTTATCTGTTTGAACCCTCAGTACCAAAATTTGGATCCAGCTTTTGGTCTTCCTATAGCATCTATGTGGTGTCCCATGGAGCAAGAGTAAGAAAAGCTGTGGTGCCAAAATGACAACTCTGAAGTGAATGGTAGGAAGTGAATCCCAAGGAGTAACCAAGGCAGGAGGAAGTGGCTGTAACATAAACCATGGGATCCCAGGTGATAAAATAATCAGCAGAAATTAATACTGCTGAAGAGACTAGTGTCAGCTTTGTAAACTGTAAGGCTATAATTTTTTTTTTTTGTAAGCCTTAGTATATTATATTGCATTAGATAATATAGGAAATTACGCAAAATATTAAGGAGCAAGAGTGGGACCTGAGTTGTTCAAGTGACAAAAAGGTGACACTAGACATACATATTTATTTACACAAATATAGAATTAACTTCTGTCCTTTGAATCCTAATGATTCACAGTTTGTGAACTTTGCCAGTTATCAATAAAAATCTAGTTATGATAAAACAAGTTACCTGCATTTTGAAGGAAATTCAACTGTATTGCTTCATTCAATGTCAGAGTAATGACAATCTGTAAAATAGATAAGTGAATAGGTGGTCTGCCATCAAAGGAATTTTTCTCATATATCCTCAACATGAGGATCTGCAGACTCAAACTCAACATGAGTTTGCAGACATCCAAAACTACCTATATTACAGTTTGAAACATTGATGCAACAGATAGAAATCATCCTGTATGGAAACCTCACCATGATTCTCTTAAGACATTTTAACTTAGCTTCCTGAAGGAATGAATGATATGCAGTTAGATTGTGTGTGTCATCCACTCCCTCATCCCTGAATTATTTTTGAATCTATTAATTTTTTGAAATTATATTTGATGGTACTAGGCAGAAAAAAGAAATTACAAGAAAACAGAGAAAATAAATTAACAAGGCCAAGTGCCGGGTCCTATACTTGGGTCACAACAACCCCGTGCAACATTACAGGCTTGGGGGAGTGGCTGGAGAGCTGCCTGGTGGTAAAGGACCTGGGGGTGCTGGTTGGCAGCCGGCTGAACATGAGCCAGCAGTGTGCCCAGGTGTGCCAGCGTCCTGGCCTGTATCAGAAATAGTGTGGCCAGCAGGAGTAGGGAAGTGATCGTGCCCCTGTACTCGGCCCTGGTGAGGCCGCACCTTGAATCCTGTGTTCAGTTTTGGGCCCCGCACTACAAGAAGGACATTGTGGTGCTGGAGCATGTCCAGAGAAGGGCAATGAAGCTGGTGAGGGGTCAGGAGAACAGGTCTTACAAAGAGCAGGAGAGGGAACTGGGGTTGTACAGTCTGGAGAAGAGGAGGCTGAGGGGAGACCTCATTGCTCTCTACAACTACCCGAAAGGAGGTACTACAACTCCATAGTGGGTGTTGGTCTCTTGTCCCAATTACTAGCAATAGGATGAGAGGAGATGGCCTTAAGTTGCACCTGGGGAGGTTTAGACTAGATATTAGGGAAAAATTTCTTTAGGGTGAGAGTGGTCAAGCATTGGAACAGGCTGCCCAGGGAGGTGGTGGAGTCACCATCACTGGAAGTGTTCAAAAAACATCTAGACTTTGCACTTTGGGACATGGTTTAGTGGACATGGTGGTGTTGGGTTGATGGTTGGACTTGATGATCTTAAAGGTCTTTTCCAACCGTAATGATTCTATGATTCTATGACTGTTTTCTATGAAATTATCACTAAAGCCACTGTATTAAACCCATTTCATGCCTGCATCTTAGAAGTTGCAAGTTGTTCTTTTTTCCCTCTTCTCACTTCAGCAGTCTAAAAAATGGATATAACACAATTAGAAAAATTCAGAGAAGGGTATAAAACAGAAACAAAGGTAGGTAATACATGCAAGAACATGCAAGAACTCTGACAGAAGAGGGGTGACCAAGGCATTTTTATAAAAGCCTATTAGAACTTGAGTTGCGTGAAGGACTTGTTTACTTTGCCCTCTGATATAAGAATGGAGGACATCAAATAAAGTTGCTGAGTAACCACTTCAAAACAAACAAACAGAAATAGTTCTTCACATAGTATTCAGTTAAACTATGGAAATCCTTGACACAGGATACTACAGATGCTAAAAGTTTACTCTCCCAAAGAGTCATACCAGATTGCTCTCTGAATTGATTTTATAGCTGTCTCTATTATGAATGACAATTTCATACTGCAAAAAATGTGTCCAATGGGAGGAAATTGTATATTAGATCCCATCTTTGCAGGCAAAGACAAATGGGTCACAGACTGTGAAATTAATGCCTGTTCAGATGACCATACTTTGACTTGTATTTATCAGGGGAAAAAGTAAAATTTGTAATGTATGCTTGCTTTTGTTTATAAAGTTTCACAAAACTAAAAACCATTTTGAACTAAACAAGGTGAGAGGAAAGCTTTAACCAGAAAATCAAAAAGGATTGCCATGATGACTTCATCATTAAATTCAACTGCAGGAATCTATCAGAAATGTAAATTCTCATGAAATTACTGATTTTTTAGTTCAATTCACTGACAGAAAACAGAAACAAAGATTTCATTGCTCATGTTAAAAATGTTGGTCCTGAATCTGGTTTTACTTCTGCAAATTTCTGAATCTACACAAGTAAAAAAGCCCTGATTTTGAATTTAGTGCTAGAAATATGACACTAGTTTTGATGAGGTTAGTAGGGAAAAACTGAAGATTGAGACACTTTCTTCTGAAGCTGCTGACTAATCCACAACTTATTATCTTGTATCATGCAGCAATTGTAAATTAAAGTCAGGATGACCCAAATGAAATATCTCAGTCCTGAGCTTCATGTAAGAAGGCTACTAGTCAGACCTGACCACTGAAAAGAGAAATTTGTTTTGTCCATACGAATTCCTATGAAGCTCAGAAGACAGCATAAAATTCACCATTTTTTTTTCTATAGCAATCAGAAAAGAAAGCTAAATTTTCTTTGGGTAAAAAACTGATAGATGAATAACCAATTCAGAAGTAGTTGCTTCTACTCAATTTTAGAACAAAATGTTCAGACTTGCCTTTGAGGATGTTTTTAAATCTCTGTTTTAGAATAAGCACAACATTCATACTATCACTAGAAATGCATCCTTTGTAAAAGGGGGCTAGGATTTCTGTAAATTTCCTCTATGGCCTTCCAGACACAAGCTGCTAAAACTCATGAGATTTTCATTGTAATTGAGATTGTCTTTAGGGAAAAGGAGATACTTAAAGCTCTGTTGCTTGCAGACAATACAAGGAAACAAATCTTTTTGTAGGATGAGGGGGTATAACTCTTACATAAAAGCTTTTTCCCAGCTAAAATCAGTGACATTAGTTAAGAAAAAAAATCTACATTCTTGCTGTATTTTTAATGCTAAGATAATGTATTCCGAGCCCTAAGGAAAAAATATCAGCACACCTAAAAAGTTGTGTAGGCTTACAGCATTTGGACTGTGCAGTCAGATTTTGTCTCTGTTCACATGCTATGTAGAGAATACAGAAAAAGCTGGTATTCTTACGTGCCTCTTTCCAAAGAAGGGAAGTCTTTCAAAAGTCTAATGGGTCAGGGAGCAGCAAGGGCCAGTTGCTCCCCAGGGGATGGGAGCCAGGGTTGGCAGCCAGATTCAGCTGAGGGTCCAGATCATGGTGACAAGGCAGATCTGAGGTTCAGGCTGGGAAAACAAGTCTACAGGCCATTTGATTTGATCTACAGATCAATGAAGTCCATGGCCAGACACAGGCATGACTGTGACAGAGCTGGAGACTGGTACTCCTGTGACATCACTTGGGCAGGGAAGGAAAGCCCAGGCCTGAGGTCAAAAATGTCTCTTGGCATCCAGTTCATTCAGTCCCACCGACTGATTCCACAGTGAAGAGAGCATGAGAGTGATCAACAATGATAGATTCATCAATCTTAAGGAGATTTCATCTCTTTTGGTACCAAGTCCAGTCTGTGGTATCAAACGGAGACCATTTGGACCCCTCCCTTTTCCAGAACGGGGAACAATGTTTTAAATTGTGTCATCTGAGTCTGTCATTTGTTCCGTGTTCCAGCAGAAGAAGGGAAGGCAGCTCTAAACACACAATTAAAATAGCACAAAGTCGTAACTGCTTCATCAGAACTTTTGTCTGGATAGTATAAAGCTATATTTGGTATTTTCACCTTTAGTTAATTGATGGATACTCCCATAATTCTGTTGTTTATTGTTCCTCTCCAGATAACTTTACCTTCAGAGAGGCTAAGCAGCTATAGTTTTGCTACCAGGCAGCTTGCCTTTACAAGGTCTTGTCTGATTTAAGTGTCTCAGCTGACTTTGAAAACATACTATTGTAATTATGCACACACTTATTGTGCAGTAAATCCCAATGAGGTCCATGAAAGTAACATTCACATAACTGAGAGCATAATTTGTTTATTTTAATGAAATATACATGCAAGTGTCAACTATTTTAAAAATGATTTTATAAAATCTATCTGCAAAGAAAATCTTATTCACAGATAAAACCAAATATTACTTGATTGACCTTGAATAAGGTCAGCTATCCAAAATGTGTATAGTTTTCCCTTCATATGGATTTCTTGGTTTGACATTCTAGAACTTCAACCAGGATAACTCTGTTGCAGTCAGCAATGAAGTATTCCTGTTGTCAGCTTTGATGCTTTTGGCGTTTGAAATATCTTACTTGCTCACTCTACTAGCTTGCATGTAATCTTTTCCAAGTTATTACCACAGAGCAGTAAAAACTGTATTCTCATTCTGCCGCTAAATTATCAGCATGAAATGCTTATGTAAATTTTATCACTTAGCCAACACAAGGATCATCAGTACAGTTACTAGATCCATAATTTTTTTGTATTCCCGTTGACTAGTGCAGAACAGCCGTGCCAGCTGCAATCTGTTAACAAGCAGTGCAAAAGTTACAGCTTGGCATGGTGATCAGACCTGATCAATAAGGTGATCTGGGAAAATTTTCTTGAGTAGCATTAATCGTTAAAATGTATTTTGGGCAGTGGCTAATGACATCCCTGCTCATGCTTCATCCTTCAGTGACATATATACTTCCAAGTACATACAGCACTGAATTTTATTACTAAATTCTTGATAAAGTGATGAAGACAATGTCATTGAGAGATATATTGGTGGCAGTTTATCACCACCATGTATTCATAATTTATATAGAAATTAGGAACATGGAAGCTGGAAGAAATCTGTTAAAGCATTGAGTCAAGCATTTTGCAATCACATGTAATACTTTACAGCAATCATCAGCTATTTAGATTTCGTATTCTGTTTACATTTATTGGGACTGGTCCAGAATGTCACTTTCTGATTGTTAGAAGCCTGTTTTTAATTTGCAGTTTATATTTAATCATAGCCAATTTATATTTTTTTGTTTTTCTGCCAATTCTTGTGTTACCTTAAATGGTTATCCTCACTTCCAACTGTGTACCCCTATGCTGTATTTACAAAGAACAAAATTAAACTCTGTCTTGGCTTCTCTCAACCCTGTCCTGTTTTGTTTTGGCCTCTAATATGCTAAGCAATCTGAGCTGATTTTGCTTTATCTCTTAGGAGAAATCTTTTATTTCCTGAATTGTGGATCATATTTTCTTAAACATAGGTGACCGGGGAGGTACACGAATTAAATTCCAGGTGAGTTCTACTTGTGTTTTGGATAATGGCAACTCAGTTTCTTTAACTTTGCAAGAGAGCTCATCTCCTCTTGCAACTGAAGATCCTACTTGTTGCCTTCTTGAGTATCTAAACATTGTGATTGGTTTGTAAATATTTGCGTGGCCTGGGTATTGAGCCATTACCTTCCACTGATATGCTATCACTCCATTCTCTATAATATGCAAGTAGTTCTCTACGCTGTTGCAGTTCCTCATGGACAATGCTTAGTGTCCTCGGAAAATTCTATTATCATGGACTTAATCTGATGTGAAATCCATTAATAAAAATAAAAAATATTATTGGACTGATACATATTGGACTCATTATTAAGCATTTATATAAATGACCTCATGTAATTTAACAAGGACAAGTGTAGAGTTCTGCCCCTGGGGAGGAACAACCCCATGCACCAGTTAGGGGGTTGACCTGCTGGAAAGCAGCTCCTTGGAGAAGGACCTTGGAGTCCTGGTAGACAGTAAGTTGTCCATGGGACAGCAATGTGCCCTGGTGGCCAAGGTGGCCAATGGTATCCTGGGGTGCGTTAAGAAGAGTGTGACCAGCAGGTCGAGAGAGGTGATCCTCCCCCTCTACTCTGTGCTGGTGAGGCCTCATCTGGAGTATTGTGTCCAGTTCTGGGCTCCCCAGTTCAAGAGAGACAGGGAACTTTTGGAGAGAGTCCAATGGAGGGCTACAAAGATGATTAAAGGACTGGAATATTCCTCATACGAGGAAAGGCTGACAGACCTGGGGCTGTTTAGTCTGGAGAAGAGAAGGCTGAGAGGGGACCTTATCAATGTCTATAAATATCTGAAGGGTGGCTGTCAGGAGGATGGAGCCAGTCTCTTTTCAGAAGTACCCAGGGATAGGACGAGGAGCAATGGGCATAAACTGCAGCACAGGAAGTTCCACCTCAATGTGAGGAAAAACTTCTTTACTGTGAGGGTGATGGAGCACTGGAACAGGCTGCCCAGAAAGGCTGTGGAGTCTCCTTCTCTGGAGACCTTCAAAACCCAACTGGATGTGTTCCTGTGCAACCTGGCCTAGGTGATCCTACCTTGGCAGGGGGGTTGGACCAGATATCTTCAGAGGTCCCTTCCAATCCCTACCATTCCGTGATTCTGTGATTCTGTGAAGTTCCTTGGCTTGATATCCCTCTCAGCTGTTTGGGGTTTTTTCCCCTTTAACCTTGCACCCCTACAGTTCTTGTACCAGTATGATTTTTCACTAGTATAGCTAATACTTTGCCTACATTAAACTCTGTCAAAGGCTTTATTGGCATCCAAATGACTTACCTGATGTTTAATAAAAATATCAAATGAGTAATATTACTCCATGGAGATGTGCCCCTTCTACCTATCCCAGCTGTGGTGATATGCAGAGGCACTTCCTGTGCAGAACTTCTATGCGGTCTTTCAATGGAATCCCTTGTTTCAGCTGTTCTTGCCAATTTCAGTGCCTTGTGGTGTTTCCCTGTTGACAGTCTAATGTACAAGGTGTCTGAAGTGCTTCACATCTCCAGAACAGAAACGCAGACAAATAGGATTCCATTCTTCTCACCTAAAGAGACAAAACCTCGGGATGGAAGTGCAATCTTCACTTTTTCTTGCTTCCCATCCCCAGTACCCTGGGATGCAATAATGGTAAGGAAACAACTCATTTAAGATGGACTTGAAACAGCTATTTCACTTAGACATTAGCAGGCAAGGATATTATCATTTTATTATTATAAATAATATTACAGCACCATAGAAAATATTGCAAGGGACCTCTGAAGGTCTGTAGTCCAACCTGATCAGAGTGGATTTAGCTACAGGCTAGATCAGGTTGCTTAAGGCCTTGTCCAGGTGATTTTTAAAAATCTCCAAGGATGTAGATCCTACCATCTCTCTGGCCAACCTGCTTAACTGTTCTAAGAGTGAAGAATGTTTTTTCTTCTCCAATCAGAATTTCTGTCATTCCAGTTTGAATTTGTTGCTTCTTGTTTAGCTGTGCATCTCAGAGAAGAGCTTGTCTCAGTTGTCTCTATAAACCCCCTTAGGTAGTTGAAGATAGCAGTCAGATCTCGCCTTTAGTCTTCTCTTCTCTTGGCTGGACAAACTCAGTTACTTCAGCCTCTCCCTGTATATATTATGTATATATTATGAGGCACCCCCATTCCTCCAACTTGTCAAAGTCAATCTGAACAACAGGCCTGCATATCATATGCTCCCTGCAATTTTGTGTCATATGCAAACTTGCTCAGGGTCCTTCCATCCCCTTTTCCAGGTCATTGGTGAAAATGTTAAACACCATCAGCCTCAATGTTGACCTTTAAGAAATGCTATTCAATTAGGCTGCCAGCTAGGTGATCACTGGCAGTTAGTTATAGAGGAGTCCTTTACCTGTTGTCTATCTAGTATATCCAAACGTCTCTTCCTATTTTTCTTCTCTGTCTCCCTCACTCTCTATACAGATAAGTACACACACACACACATTCTGCAGAATTATGAGTATCTGTTACATATATTGACAGTAAAGGAATTTGAGACAGAATACTCTATTTTTTGCTCTCCTGAATGGCTTTATTTCCACCTGCTTTTTCAGGTTTTTCCTGTAGTGTAAGACAAATCCAGACACATTAGTTGAACAGTACACTCAGCACTACAGACTCATCTGATGGGCTATCACTGCATAGTATTCAGAATCCTGAGAATAAATATATGGTGTTTTTTTTTTTAGATGACTGTACTACAGGACACAAAATGCTTCTTTTTCCTACAGTCTCATGGACATTGTGTAGGAATCCGGGTGAGTCAACTCCTAGTTCAGGGTGAAAATGATGTGTGATATTCTTATCTCCCTTCTCAGGCTTTCTCCTTCTTTACCCTGTTTTCTGAGTGCTCTGTGCATATTTCTTCAGTACTGCAATAACTTTTTTAGATCTTTTTTTTTTTCTTTTCATCTCTGATCTGTCAGATGTTGGAAGCAGCTCTGTTGCCACAGGCTGCTCATCAATTCAGAGGTACAGTTTCTTCTGATTATGAAAATAACTTTGAAAGGGGCTCTGGTTCTTTGTTCTGTTACCATGACATCAAAGATTTTTTCTGTATTATTCCTGAAGTATCATTCTTAGTGCCTCCTCTCAGTATTGGGAGAACATCCAGGTGGTAAATTATCTGGCATGATCCTCCTGTATACTTTTACTGCGTGCAGTGAATTCTTTTACTTGTTTGCCTCTGATATTTGAATGATAAGTGGTAGAGGAAGGAGAATGTACTGGTTACAAGGATCTATTTGAAATCCACCGTGTTTAAATTTTAAGATCTTCCTTTAAAAAAAAGGCTTAAACTTATTGTAGTATATCGGGTGAGACAACATTGACAGAATCCTCTTTTATTCTTTTCCTTTAAATTACATCAAGCAGGGAAGGTTGACTAGAAATCACAGGGGTGTGACTACTCAGTGCTTGCAGATCCACTGCATGTCAGCTGTACATGTGACATGCAATGTGGAGCAAGTGCCTTGTGTTCTGGTTAGAAGTGTAGTTAACTGAGAAGTATATGCACGGTAAGCCCAATATGTTGTATTTTGCATGGGCATTGGAGATGCTTTGTGTTCATACTGGGCATCTCAGCGGCACAATACCTGCCACTCATTGAGATTTCGCAGATGGAACTATGGATGCTCAGAAGCTTTGTAACAAGATATAGTTTATGTTTATACAGCGAAATTCTTCTTTTCCCAAAATAGGGTGTCTGCTGCATGCAAATCAAAAGTTAGTTGCCAGGAGTCCTTTAGCATAAAGGCCTTCAGTCCTAATTGCCAGCATGTCTTTCTAGTATACGTGCAGACTGGTGATCGGTGCTTAGCTCCTGGTAACACAACATGCTGTCTGTGGGTGATGCACATTCCTACCACATTTGCTGTTTGTGTTCATGCCAGACAGCTTAGGCCTGTGGGGGACCTGCCTCTTTCTTCCACCTAGGACGGCAGAGCTGCTGCTTGCTGGAGGCTCCAAACCAAGACGCAAGCTCTGTGGAGCCCTGTGGGGCTGGTCAAGTATCTCAGCAATGTGTAGAAGGGAACAGCTGCTGGAGGCCACCTCTTTTTGTTGGGGTAAAAGGGCTGTGTGTGGACTTCAGAACTTGTCCTCCATAAGCTGTACGTCAGGGAAAGCAGCGTTGGGACCTGGGACACCAGGACCAAAGGTAGGGTCAGCTTGTGCTATGCACCTCTGAAATCAGAAGTGGGTGCAGAATTTCAACATGTGAAAAGCCGCCTCTGAGACTGTTGGGATCACCCTGCAAGGGCTCGACCTTAAGGAGAAGGAGCTGTGGCACTGAGAAGCTGGTAAACAGCTGGATATCTGCACAGCTCGGCCTTGAGGAGAAGGAGCTGTGGTAAACAACTAAGAAGAAGCAAAGGAGTACAGGAACACCTGCAAGCAGCGAATCCTGACTATGTGAGAAGCACATGGACAGCGCGTGATAATTTTGTATATAGCCAATTGCAATAGTGTGTGTAACAAGCTGTAACCAATCATGAGTGTGTGCGCAGTGACTAAACAAAGATTATGATATATATTGGAGTCAGACAAGACAATAAACGGCTTCAGAATATAACTCTCATAGAGTTGTGAAGTCCATCCTTCTCCCGCATGAGACTCCCTGCTGGGCCACTGTCTTTTGCGACCACATCACTCTGGAAAGAAAAGAAGTCACTGGAGCCATCCTAGGTGACTCTTACCAGTTTATGGGAAGACTATTAGATGTTGGCGCGCTCATGATAGACATGAACCATGTCTGGTCTGTGGTAGCCATGTTGATAGGGCTGCACAGGCCTTTTGGCGTACCTAGACTGTAGCGAAAAATTAAATAAATAAAAAGCTCTGATTTCTTTCTCTCCATCTGGAGAGATTTCTCTCATCATTTCTCTCTCTCACACATGCTGGCAAGTTCTGCAAGTTTCCCTCAGCTCCCTTCCCTACCTGTATTCTCCACATTCAGTCTCTTCTCTCCCTTTCTGCCTCTCCAATGCATGTGCAGGTAACCACAATTTATATCCACAGCAGCAATCTCACAGGATGTGTCCACTTCCACTTTCTGCTGACACTGCTGATGTCTTTCTTCTGTAAAGTCATACAGAGCACTGCTGGCTTTGGTGCTGAGTGGCTGACTGCTCCCAAGAGTTGGGCCTTCCTGAACTGAGGTTGCAGTGTTTGAACAAAAAAGGGCACAAAGATATTCCAAAGGAGCTGCTTGTCTATCTGTGGTTTGAGCTGCTCCATCTGCTAGAATAGTTGGCTGTTGAGAACTGAGAAATTCTGCTAGTGTAGAGCTGAGAGCAGACAATGCCATGGCATGTCTGCTTTGTGTCCCAGCTGCTCCTGAGGTAATGCCTGCCCTTGTTCTTGTCCCTTCCCTTGTAAGAGCCTTTCCAGGAAATGGGGGAAGAGCCATCATCTTCACTCCTACCACCTCAATCAGGGCAAACTCTAGCCTCATCCCGGTTCCTGTGGTTTCCAACCTCAAACGCCCCTGTGGAGAAAGAATATTGGAAGAGATATGTTTCTTGGTGTTGTCTGGAGATACACACTACAGCACAGCATTGCCCATATTCTTCTTCCCTGTAGACACCAGTATTCCAAGACTTCAGCTTGCAACAGAGCTGGAGGAGGCCTGAGCTAGACTTGTTCCTCTGCACATCATGTCCCAGGAGAACTGCTAAGAACCAGTCAAGACTCATCTTTTTCAGGCCCTTTTGGCCTTGTCCAGCTAATTTATGAGGGGGGTGGAACTCTGCTGGAGTTGTGTGAGCAGATCTCCAACTTGCAAGTAAGCATGAAGCAGCTGGTGTAGATTGATGACTTCACAGGAGGAAACCAAAGTAAGCAAAGAATGGGGTCTGCTGTGTAAATGTATGGATGTTGTTAACATGAGTGTCCTGGTTTCAGCCAGGCTAGAGTTGTTTTCTTCACAGAAGCTGGTGTGAGGCTGTGTTTTGGATTTGGGATGAGAAAATGTTGATAAGGTGCTGATGTTTTGAGTTGTTGCTAAGTACTCAAGGACAGTCCAGCTTCTCGTGCTGGCCTGCTAGCAAGGAGGCTGGGGGTGCACGGGAAGCTGGGAGGGGACACAGCCAGGACAGCTGACCCAGGCTGGCCAAAGGGATATTCCCTACCATACGACGTCATGCCCAGTACATAAACTGGAGTTGGCTGGGGGGCGGAAATCGCTGCTTGGGGACGGGCTGTCAATCACCGGGTGGTGAGCAATTGCTGTATTGGGCATCACTTGTTCTTGTACATTCCTTTGTCGGTATTATTGTTGTTGTTATCATTGTTGTTTCCTTCTCTCTTGCTGTCCTATTAAACTGTGTTTATCTCAACCCACGAGTTTTTTCCCCAATTCTCTCCCCCATCCCACTGGGGGAGGGGGCAGCGAGCGAGCGGCTGCGTGGTGCTTGGTTGCCGGCCGGGGCTAAACCATGACAATGGGCAAATGCTACCAACAGGAAGATGGTGACTCTCTCATCTTTGGAGGAAGTTACAAGAAAGAGAAGAAAGTTACACTGGAGGTATCGGTCCAGGATTTGATTGATGTTCAGTCTGATGATCTGTCTGAGAGATGGCACAAAAAGGAGATGTGGGTTTGCACTTGGAGAAGGCCCATAAGCTCTTTTAAAAATATGGCTGTTAAATGGGCCTCTTGGTCACTAATTATGCTGTCTGGGAGACCATGGCATCATAAAACACACTTTAGGACAGGTGAGGAAGTCTGTGGGGCTGTGGGCAACTTTCTGAGAGGCACTATGTTGGTGAACAGGTCCACAATCACTATGACCACTGCATTCCACTCCAAGCAGGGCAGGTCTGCTATTGAATCCATATCCACAAATAACCAAGGCTATTTGGCAGCAGGGAGAAGCTGTTAGAGACCCTGTGATATTTTGGTGTAAGCACAGCGGTTGTGGGCCTAGGCATAGTCAGCCACATCTCCCTGTCCTTTGGGCCACCAGATAATCAGGTGTCATCCAGCAGTCCCTGTGTCTGGGTGCAGGAACATGATGGCATCAGCAGAAGACTTGTGTCTGCAGTGGTCCTTACAGGATGTAGAGCTGCCCGCGATGGTACTGGCAACCATCCTGTTCTTGCAGGCTGTGCCAAGGGGATGCTGTGTTAGGTTCAGGTTACTTTGTGTGGCCTGGAAAAATTCTGCAGTGAACTCATCCTCTTCCATGGCTAGAATGAAATGTCTTGGGGAAAACAGGGTTGGGGTGCATGCAGAAGCTATGCATCCCAATCTGAATCTTCCTTCCACGACAAGGCACTTGCCTTGCTGTTCTGCTTTCCTGGACATAATGTGAAAGTGAAGGGGAAGCATGTAAAGGGGGCAGGATGGAGAGAGAAATGCTTCACCCATTGATACTCTTCCATGTTCTGACGGTTGGTCAGCAACACTGTTGTGTTTTTTGCCATCTCAAGGAATTGCTGCCATTCCTCAAAGGTAGTTTTGATTGCCAGAACACTCCTTATGCCAGATGAGCTTCTAATTCCTCTCAGCAGGGAGGAGCTGCTAAGAGAAAGAAGGGTGGCACTCCTGTGTAAGGCTGACCTTCTGGGCAAGGATAGTCACTGTGGCTTGGTCTGAGGCATCTGCTTCTGCAAATTAAGGCCAACTGGGGTCTGAGTAGAGTAGATTAGTACCTGTGGTGAATGCCCATTTCATCTTCTCAAAAGCCACTTGTGCTGCAGGCCTCCACCAAAAGCAAGCCCACTTCAGGTGAATGCTCCTGTAGGAACCACAATATCAGAAAAAAACCCTCCATGAATTGTCAATAGCTGTTGTCAAATCCTAAGATCCTTTGCACTGTCTGCACACCAGAAAGTGATGGCTTCAAATTTTTGGGGGTCCATAAGCCAGATGTTGAGGCCTCAGGCACTCCACCCTCTGCTGGTCAAAGGACCATTTCTTAAGTTTGTCACAGAATTCTGTGCAGCCACAGGAAACTCAAGACCTCCCAGACATGGTCTACATATGCCTGTTAAGTGGTACAGAATATCAAAGATGTCATCTGGACATGCTTCTACGTAGTAATGAAGCAGACCCTTCACAACATCATTTACAATATGCTGAAAGTTGGCTGGAGCATTGCAGAGAGCAGATGGCATGACAACATACTCTTAGTAGCTGTATGTCGTGTGAAGAGCAGTTTTCCATCCATTCTCCTGCCAGGTCTCTCACAGATCTAGCTTTGTGAACCAGTAAGTTCCCTGTTTATAGAACTCCAGGGCAAGAGGCATAGGATGCCCGCTCTTTACCGTGGTGCCATTCAGCCCGCTGCAATCTACACAGAGACTTTTTTTTTTTTTAAGAAGGAAAAAAAATAGGGGCCCCAGCAGGGACTTGGAAGGGGTGGATAAACCTACATGCCAGAGAGTCCTTGTGGTCCTCCTTGCAGGCTGCTAATTCAGGGTGCTATAAGGCAAAGATGTACCTGAAGGGCACCCCCTTTCCTGGTGCTAGGTCAATGTGGCAGTCATAAGTAACGGGATAGTAGTGTTTTCTGCCTCCTCCTTCTCACAGACTTCCACAGGATCACTGTATTCACCTGGGAGCATAGAGGGGTAATCTGGCATGACGGAGCTGCAGTGGTGTAGGAGCACTGGGCTGAGGCTGTGCTGTGGTGCCTCACCCAGTGTAAAACCAGAATCATGGGAGTCCAGACCAATCCACCTGGGGTGCTGAAATGGGAAAGACAGCCTGGCGAAGACCCCAGGACAGACTTTTGCCTTCAGGATCTGGGTGTTCCTCTCCTGCAGGGGAACACAAGAAACACAGTTGCCAGTTAATGAGAAGGTTGTGCTTCTGTAAGGGAGCAGATTGGACATAAATTGCAGTGCTTCAGCAGCAGGTCGCAGAGGTGGCGTGCAGGAGAAGGTCGTGTATTGCCCTGTGCCAGTCACAGCCAGTACCAGATAACTCTGAAATCAATGTAAACAACCCACTACACCCCAAAACTTCAGAGGTGCACATGGCACCCCAGCTCACACATGTTTAAGAGATAGTAGCACCACTTAGGGAGGAAAAGAGGGAAAAACACTGAGAGGAAGCAGAGGAGACATGAAGGAAGAAATGGAGGAAATGGAGAATGGGAGAAATGGAGGAAACACACATTGTTGGGGACACAGCTGGAAATGCACTCCTGAAAATAGGGGCTCTACACCTATGGAAGTACATCCTGAAGGGGACTGCAGCCCATGGGTAAGCCATAACAGAGCAGAGGAAAACAAGTAAGAAGCAAGAGGCAGCAGAAAGAAACCAATACACAAATTACTCTAACCTCGTGCACCACCCATCACCTCAACAAAGGAATGAATTTGAGTAGGCAGTAGTTTGTACTGGGCATTAAGAACTCATTCTTCCCAGCCAGTTTTCCACAGGCAATGCATAAATTAGATTGTCTGGTTACTTGTACTCTTTTTGAGATGGAGGACCCAGATTTGTGTATGATGTTTATCAATTTATACACTTGATGTTTTCTCTGTTTTATTCTTTACCCCTTTCTTAGCAACGTTTAATAATTGATTTGCTTTCTTTCACACTACTGGGCACAGAGAAGACATTTTCATACAACTACCTGCTATAACCATTGCAACAGCTCAGGGCTCTTCATTTCAAATGTGAAGATAGGATGGTTTCTTCCCATATGCACTACTTTAAATTGAGCTTCCCTAAATCCCATCTGCCCTTTTTTGCCCATATACTCTGTATCCTATCCTAACACTCTTCTGCTTGCAGGTCTTCTCAGCGTGACATTGTCTATATTTCCCTAAATAACATTGTACCATCAGCAGACTCTGACACTGCCATTTCCAGATCCTTGAGAAATATCTTGCACAGATCAGGTTCCAGAAAACATCCTTGTGGGACTCCTACTGGTGACCTCCTTTAACTATGAAAATGGACTACGGACTCCCACTGTATTATTTCCTGTCTTTCAACCAGTTATTTACCCCTGCAATTATTTTTTTCTTAGCAGTGTAACTTTTAAGAGCTTTTGATGAGTGACCTCTCCAAATACCTTCCAGAAATCCATGGTCAGGATTCCAGGGTCTATCTCGCTTAGCCACGAGCTTGATGATTCAGAAATGCTTCAGTAGGATTGTGACGCAGTTCTTCCCTTTACAAACGCCATTTTGACTCATCCCTATTACAGTATCTGTATGCATATGCTCACTAATTCTAATCTATCTTACAGTTTCCATTAAATTGCCTGCTATAGACATCAGGCCTGTACTTTTGTAGATTTCCTACAGCATCCTTTTAAAAAATTGACATTACAGCTGACACATCCCTGTGTCCTGCTACCAAAGCAGTTTTATACTAGAGGTTGTACAGGACAGTTTGTAGTTCACCCTTGAATTCCTTCAGAATTGCTGGTTATATCCCATCTGGTCCTTTTGATTGTTACTATTAATTTTGCCTATGTGTTCCATAACTTACATGTTCCATACTGACTCTTTCAAGACACAGCCCTTGGTGAGTCCCCCCATAAAGAAGAAGAGCTGGCTTGGGAGTCTTATCCAGCTCTGCTGTAGTGAACACAGATGTAAAGAATTATTTTAGATTTTATGTTATTTCCTCTGTATGTTCCTTTAAATTTCTTTTAATTTTGCTGGTGCTGCAGACTGTCTGGCAGGATTCCAGAGCCTGAAGTGTTTGAAAAGGGATTTATTATTAGATTTCATGTCTTATGCAAGTTGTTCCTCAAACCTTTTTGGCCTGTTTCATGGTGTGGTTTACTTTTCATCTGTCACAAGTTTGGATTCTATTTGCAATTTTAGGCCCAAATTTAGCTTTTGGAAGGATGCTTCTGAAAAGCTGTCCCCAGCAACAGGCTCTCTTGTCCCTGTTGCTTAAGTACGGCAGGTTCCTTTTGGCCCTTACATGCATTTGCCCTGAGCCTCCAGTGTGGTATCTTTAAAGTCTCCATATAACCGTCAAACACATAATTATTTTAGCTGCCCCTCCATTTTTAACATGCTGCTTCATTTTTAGATGGTTTCCTTTTTTTTGAAAAATGCAAGCACATATTGGTGGGCTTTTTTTTTGTTTGTCCTTTATGTAAAGAAGGAAAGGACACAGGAGACAAAAGATCACTGTGTGCTGCAATGGACTGTGCCTACAGCACCTTATAACTCTTCCTTTGCCTCCTGGAGGGGTACACAGTACTGTATTAAACTACTGCTTCTGTCTGCAGGTATTGTAACCTCAATGGCACTTGGAAACACCTAGGAACAGCTTCTTGAAAAGTCAGGAACTCCAGGAAATCCTTTGCACAAAAGGGTATTGTGTGTATGCAGGAGAGTCATGCTGAACATCTAGACTTGCAGTTGATTGGCAGTAGTCTCTCTCTTCTTCCTCGTCAGAATCTCACCACCATGGCAACCTTGCACTCTTCATGTCAAGGCATCTCCTGAACAGTCACTGACCCCACCACGAGCTGACTGGTCCTTAAAAATTACTATACCACGATGCCAGCTCAGGAGTGAGTATGTTTCTATTAGCAGATTTATCTTCCTTGACAGTTATGGGATTCCCTTCCTTCTGCTTCCCTACCTCATCTCCCCTCTCCCTGGAAGGCAAGGCTGTTTACCAGCATCCCTGCTGCATACAGGAGAGATCTGTGATTCTAAGGGCCCTGAGCACCTCTCCCCTATGTCCCTTCCCACCACCCTGGGGGTTTGTCTGGATGGGCTCAGCGCCAACTTTTTAAAGTGGCTGTCAGGCCTTGAGAAGCATCCGTAGGTGTCTGCCCCTCATTCTTTCCCATGCTGCTTGAAAATTCATGCTCTTGTCCTTGTTGTTTGCCTGAACTACGTTGCAAGTATGCTCGTGCCTGCCCTCTCTGATCCTTACCCACTGGCTTGACTTCTGGCTTGAGCTGCCCAGTCCCTACCTGCTTGCCTGGCAACCTGGCCTGTTGCCTGAAGGCGGACCAGCTCTGCTCTTCTTGCTCGGGTATTGTGGAGTTTGCTGACTCTCAGGTCCCAGCTCTACTTTCCATATGGAGCAGTCTGTCCCTGCTGCTTCCTGGCAGTCATACTGGTCAGATGGAAAAATGCAGCCGCTAAGAAAAGAAAAGCATGAGAAATGGCAAAAGGATGGGGAGATAAATATTCAAGCATGACAAAGTAGAAACAAAAAATATGTTTTAAGGGAAGGCGTATGATATAGCATGGAGATCCTTGCCCCTGTCTCTGCACTGAAAAGCAGAAATGATGAGGAAGAAATGAAAAGACTATTTTGGCCAAACTAAAGACAGAGAATAAAATCACATGCCTGTACAGAAATGTTGGGCAACTAAGTTAGGCTATCAGGAGCAGGTGGGATTGGCCCAATTCAAATTTAAGATTTAAGACAAGAAAGGAAAAAAAAAGCAGAACTGTTCAGATAAAAAGGGAAAAGGGGTAACAAAGGAAAAGCTGTATAAACCTAATTATTCGCATTTGTGCAGCAGCACATACAAGTGCAAATCCCTATAGTGCTTTCCATACCACAACTGGTTTTTTGGTGGTAGCAAAAAAGAGTGTGGATACTGAAGTGATAATGCTGTGGTATTCATGTAAAACAGTGTTAAAAATTTGTAGTAGTTTTATGTGACTGTTATGGTTGCATCTCTACAGTAGAGACAGAGAAGTCTATGGAATCCAGAGGACTACTGCAAGTTTTTTGACAGCAGCAGGAAAACCATGCATTACCTCTGAAAGGATGCCACCATGACATGCCTTTCTTTGCTACCTCAGTCGGTCACCATGTTTACACACAGCAAAGCACTTCAAACACACTCAAAATCCATGGCAAAACATACAGCATCTTCATAAGGCTGTTGCCATACCGGTTTGCAAGCCTCCTTTGCATCAGCGGCAGGAGTCTGGGGCTCGTTTCAACAGCTAGTGTTCCTGCAACAAGCCCGCTGGTTCTTGGATGGCTTTGGAGCCATGAACTTTGCCCACTAGGAGGGGAAGAGCTATGCAGCCAGAGGAACTTTGACCCGAGACTTTCACCAGGAGGGCGTGGAGGGCAGAATTGCAGGGTCTGGCATGCAGCAGTGCTCCTGAGGTGCCATTCCTCGGAGCTGCAGTTGCTGTGGAGCTGTGAACTAACTCTGCGCGACCTGAAAAGATCAGCAGCTCCGTAAGGACTCTGGAGCCTCCTTGCAGCAGTGAAAGCATAGAACCGTTGTGTACATGTACTGTAACCATGGCACTGCAAACCTCTGCAGGGAGGTCTGAATCATACAATGGTTAAACGCTGGTGCCGAAACCCGCAGTATGAGAGGGCGTGTAGTTCTACAGAGTATTTGTAGCTGGAGCATGATCAGATTTGCCTGCAGCACCAGGTGTAGTATGGGAGCCCTTGTGTGGGCTTTCCAACAGAAGCGTAAGTTCCAGCACTCATTTGGGATAACAAGTGTGTGGCTCTGCCACCTCCCTAGAGCAGTGCATGCAGGATGCAATAGACAGACTGATGACACATCCCTACTTTCTACCCTGTGTCTAGAAAGACCATCTCTGACGCACTGGGCCAGAGCGAGGAGCCGTCCTGTACGCACCCGCC
>NW_010548050.1:83450-100659 GCF_000687285.1 Phaethon lepturus | reverse complement strand
TGGACCTTTTCCCCAACTCTTCCAAGTCTCCCTGTGCCTTCGTGCAAACCGAAGACCTTACCGTACCTCAGCTGCCTCCTTTTAATCCCAGTTCTTCCCCATCCCCTCCTTCCAGCCTGGGACATTGTGATACTAAACAAATGTTTGAGGTTTTGGAGTGGCAGGGGGTAGTATAATTACACTAAGGACTATTAATATAGGAAATATGGTCAATAAATGTGAGAGGGGTTGAGTAATGCAGGAACATTCTTTACAAATTCTTTAGTAACGGAGCAGGCAGAGTGCCATAGACAAAGAAAATCCTCTGAATTGCAAGTGTGTTCTTATGGCTTTTGCCAAGACGATGACAAAACCTGTTCTTTTCTTCTCGCATTAGGACTCCTAATCAATGATACACTTAAGCATGTTCTTAAATTCTGCTGACATTTGAAAGCACTGTTGACTTTAATAGGACTTAAGCACCTGTTCATGGTTAATTGTGTACTTTCAGGGCTTTTCTTGAAGGGTAAAAAAATGGATAGACTTAGGCATGTGCTTAAAGTTAAGCAGGTGCTTAAGTGCTTTGCAGAGCTGAGGCCTTAGAACCGGGTCTAATCCCCTCTGAAGTCAGAGAATGGATTTTTCCCTGCAAGTGTGCCTGGTGCGGAGGAGCAATTTGTTTAAGTGACAAAATGAAGTAATGAGAAACCTCTGAAGGAAATTTTTTTTTTTTCCAGCAGCACCCAACCATGGGTGCCAGCTGCTGACAACTGAATTGTAAAATGAATTCACAGACTAAATGGACTAAACCAAAACGTCTTCAAACGTTAGCAGCTATGGGCCCAGATAATGTCACTGGATAATTCTAATTGTAGCCTGAAAAAAACCCTTTTTTCATGGGCATAACACTAGAGTTTCTCCTGGTCAGTGCAGGGCTCGAATGCCCCAAGTAATCAGTGATCCTGCCAGGATGGGCGAAAGCCCTCAGGTAAGATGAGAGAGGAGAAACCTTTTTTTCTCTGAGAAAGGGCTGCTATGGTGTATGCAGTGATTGATGGTTCAAAAATGACAGTACCAGAGGTGTTTTTCCTGCCTTTTAGCATGGAATTAGGCAACTAGCTTTTGGGTGATGGTGGGGTTACAGTGCCTTGCTCTCCTTGAGAGCTGCCCTGGATGCCTCTTCATCTCCACTCCCTGTCTGGAGGAGAAGACAGTGCTTCTGCTCTCTTTCCTTCTCTTGGTTCATATTATAAGTTCCACCACATCAGGGACTCTCTTGCTGGAAGGTGATGTGTAATGCTCAGTGAAGTGGATCCTGCTGAGACTTCTACATAGTGCAATAGCATTAAAAAAAAAAAAAAGTAGCCAAATTAGTGTAAATGTGGGGATCAGAATCTTACTTTAAGGTTAAAAAATAGTACCTTGGTTCCGCCCCCCCCTGCCCTACAATCTACTGAGCACTGAGTGGAGCAGTGTTTATACTTTCTTATGATTAACACCCTGAAAGAAGGACACCATCCAAAGGGGATGATCAGAGGTATGGTGCCATTGTGAGAGTCGCCTTCAAAGCGTGGAAATGCCCCCACTGTCCTCTTGGAGAAAATCAGAACAAGTGACTTAAACCTTTCTCTTTACTGTGGACCTCAGCCATCCTGCAGCATGTGGGCAGGTTGGTGAGCTGCAGGCTGGGCTGCAGAAACAGTGTGGTGCTTTGGTAGGAAAAGGTGGTGGCTGGTGCAGATCTGAGGGGTTGGTCCTGCTCCCATGGTGGGGTTGGACCTTGGAGATGCTGCAGAGCTGTGGTGGTGCACCATGCCAGGGTGAATCTGAAAACATGGGTGCCCTGAGGAGCGATCAGGTCCTCCACCAGTGCCCTGTTGATGAATCTTGTCATATCTGGCAAAGTCAAATTTCCCAAAAAGCCCTATTTCCTTCAGTATTGTGATTAAGTGACAACATGATCTTTCTTTTCTTTTCTTTTTTTTTTAATAAAAGAAGTTTCCAGCCTTTGTGGTAGCAGAGATAAGCTGGAAAGTGTGAGCCTAAAACAATCCCAAATAAGAAGGCAAATGATTAGAATCCAGCATGCATTTGTAACAACAAAACCACCTCAAACCAAAAAAAAAAAAAAAAAATTAAGCTGTATTCCTTGCTGAGTGAATTTGAACGGTAGAGTTTAGCAGCACTGTCTTGTTCATGGGAGGTGAGGGATGCCCAGAGCAGGCACCCCTGCCCGGGACTCTTTTTGTGATTTAACTCCTTCAGGATGAAACTGTGATAAAGTTAAATGCAGTTTAAGTGGTTCGGGGGATTATGGGGCTGTGGCTGGAGGGGTGGATTCCTCACCTGGCCGAAAGGGTTTTTGGAGAGGATGTACATATGTAAAGTGGACATGAGGAGTTTTATCCTCTGTCAGGAATCTGGTAGCTAGAGTGAAGTGTTTCACAGGAAAGCTGCCAACTCCTGTCCACGCTCTATCACAGATTAATAGGAAAATAGAAAACACGAAAATTTTCAATTTTCCTTATTCAGCTTATTTACAAAATGAAACGTGTTCATATCAGAGAATGGCAAGCAATCCTTGCCACTGCAGAAAGGAGAGCGAAAACCAGGAGAGCCAGGTAATCCAAACAAGAAAATGTCAGGAAGGCTCTACGTCTCCGCCGAGCAGCCTGCGCTATAAATTGTGGCAATGCTAGCACTGTGACCTGGAGCCTGGGGGAAGAGAATAGTATAAAAATGATAAATCACAGCCAGAGTTCCAGATCTTAATCAGACAAAGAAAGCTGGTTCCATTATCAGACAGATTTATATAATCACTTACTAATAGCGCTGTGTCCTTCCTCCGGTTTCTTTTAGTAGACGTGGGGTGAGACCCCAGATAGCAGTCCTGAGGTTACAGCTGTCCTGACGTCGGAAGGGACTGGTGCTCTTCCAGCCTGACTACTGCAGTTCCCTTGCTTTAATACCTGCTTGAACTAGAGCATCTCTCTCAGGAAAGCGGTGAATCCTGCTACCGAGTGAGCACAGCATCTGGTGAACTGTCCTTACCATTTTTCTTGGTCATATTCCTCATCGCAGCGCATCCAGCTTCCAGCCACTGCTCTCGTTATACATCGACTTACTTCAGCTCAAGAGATTTCCATGATCAGACCACTGTGATCTCCTTTCCCCCTACCCTCTAGATAAGCTAAAGAAACTGTTCCCCACGCTTTTGGCTACAGAGGCACACTTTCTGATCTGTTCAGCATTTTTATTGCTCTTCTTTTGCGTCCTCTGTAATATTTCACACTTTCTTGAAGTGGAGGTGGAAGACCTCTCCAAAAATAAACTCCTAACTCCTTTTCCAGGAGTTGTTTGCGTTGGTGCCAGCACAATGGCGTCACCGCTACGTCACAGGCAGGGCTGCCTGCTGCTGCCTGTCTTTCAGGGGAGCCCCGTTCCTCTGCTGCCCTCGTGTCTTCCCTACTTGCAGCTCAATTTTTTGCATCTTCTGTGTACTCTTCAGAGTATTAGTCAGGTCTTTCTTCCTTGTCATTGATTAAAAACTCTGGTTGTGGTAATGCTAGAAAATTATTCTTGTAGGAGTCTTGGGAACTTATTACCTGATGATGATTTCCTACTTGCAGTTGCATTTAAACTTGTCTTTTAGTTGTGTGTATTTTGTATCATTCTATTTGATTCCATTATCAGATAAAATATAATAACTTACTAGTAAAGCCTTTTCATATCCAAGGATTTATAGTAATATAAATTCTTCATGATTATCCAACCAAATCTTTTTAATAGCTTAAGTATATTATGTTACAAGAGCTACCTTTGTCAGATAAACATAATCATATAAAAAAAGGTCCATTTACTTTGATAGAATCTATTATCTATACATACATATCAATTAGCATTAACTATAAATATATTACTTTAATCCCTAAGGAAAAAAAGACCCTGTTGGTGAAGGAAATAACTGTAGTGTCATTTGCCTGCTCTGATATCAGGTCGATCTGTCTTTACCTGACCGCTCCCTCTGGCCCATCGCAGATACCAGAACCAGGCTGGGTTTCCTGCAGTTCTCTGAAACTGGCACTTTCTTCTCAGAAATCCACGTTCACGGTTCAGGGGTTGTCTCCTTCAGCTGCCTTAAAACTCTCGCATGCCAATTGTTTGGATAAGTTAATATAAAAAATCTGGCTTTCATAGCTGCAATTTGATTCCCCTCTGGGTTATTTTGAGGTTGGGTCATCATTGCACATATGTGTGATATGACATTCTTCCCCAAATATTTCACAGAAGTATCTGAGCGCATCTTGCTTTTGTACCTTTTTTTTTCCTGACAATTAACTAGTGCCATAATTCAGATCACTTTTGTTCCTACTGAACTTGAGTTTTTCTTGTGTCGTTATTTTCCTCTGGCAAATTTCTGTAATTTATAGCTTCAAATTAACATTTATGACTGTTAGCTTCCCTCTTTTCTATTATATTTATATCAGCTCCCACTTCCCCTCTAAGTGACACTGTTTTATAGGTTTTCTGTTTTTTTTATTTTCATGGCAACTTACTTTCTCAGCTCTAGAATAAAGCCTTGTAAACATCTTGTAAAATGTTAGCTGATCCCAAGTATCATTCCCATACTTCTATTTAATTTCTCCTTTTCTACCGAATGGTTTGATAATTGTTTTCAGCTTTGTAAAACCATCCATTAGAGCAATAAATGTCTTAATAACTGGTGGGAATTTTATTCTTTTTACCCGTAATGAATGTAATTAATGTGATTTCATGAGAACTGGGTGTCATCAGCATACTGCTGTAATCCAGGTCCCTCTCTTTATTATTGCAGTGCATGAATCCCAGTTGGAGTTGTATTTTCCCAACCCCCATATTGCTTTCTAAATAAATTGAGGGTTCTCTGAACGCATATTTTGTTGCTGAGGTCCATGTAGGTAGTCATGGTAAGATCACATACTTCTTCCAGCTCTGTATTTGTTTTTGCAAAACCACCGCTATGGAAAGATCACGGTGCTGGGAGATGTGCCTGCACCATCCTCTTTTTCCTTGGGGGAAAGAAAATCGATGGGGGGGAAATTTGTGCTCCTGCGCTGTGAAGCGTGCTGTCCAGACACCTGTACATAACGTGAAGTTAAATAGGGGAAATAATAGGGAAACCATTTCTGTTGTCATTTCCATTTGGATCACCCTCATCATCACATTTCAGGGTGACAGGTACAGAAATAATGTGTGAAAGCCTCTTTAGATGGCGCATTTTGAAAGCCTGCATCTGCGTTCAAGTAGTTGGTCTGAAACAGGCGTAAGATAAGGATTGGAACTGTTTGGGTGTGTGTCTGTGTGTACAAGTGCATGCCTGCATCTACAGAAAATTAAATTATGCTTTAGTGCCAAATACATTTGAGTGGACTGGGAAAGACTCTTGGGAAGATGCTGGGTCTTTTTGCTATGATATTTTCTGGTAATTAAACAGTTCTCTATTTTATAATAGTTAATGAAAATGAGAGTGGTTGGAAGGGTTATTTCTGTCTGTTACTATTAGATTCTCCAGATTTGCTGACCCTGAATAATTAAATGTTTTTGATCACTCCGTTTATATTGCCTAGAACTGAAGTAATTCTGATCCTTCAGCAAACTTGAAGCACAGCATGGAACATACTGAAAGGCGCCAAAAGATGAAACATTTCAGTTTTGTGGTTCACATCTGTCTGTCCTGAGACCAGGAGACCATTATAATACACTTAGAGCATTTAAAAGCTCCTCAAGGTTGAAAGCCCCGATTAGGGCAGTATCTGTTCACGAGTGGGGGTCCTGCCTGCACCAAACCTGGGAGCAAGGAGCCCTTGGGTCCCTTTTCTATGGGAAAAGATGTTAATAACGTTGGGTAGTGGGGGAAAAATAAGGGGAAAATGTAATCAAGGAGACCCTGACGCTGAAGTGAAAATAGCAATGTACACATCCATCAGTTCGTACTGTTTTTACAGAGAGTATAAAATATTTAAACTGAAGCCATTAATCATCCTGCTCCTCCGTTCTAATCCGTGGGAACCACAGGAGGTCACCAAATATGCATTTAATATAAAAGAATGAAAAATACTGGAGGGAAAAGTAGTGTAGTCTAAGAGCTAGAAATGTGAAGAGCAAAAAAAATTTCAAGCAGAAATTTTGCTAAAACTGAAAATATTGTTTTCATAATATTCTGCTGGAAAATCATTACATTTTGGCAGCAATTCAAAATATATTTAGAATTAGTGAAAAAAAACCTGAGGGTAGAAACTGGTTTTATTTCCTGATTTTTTTTTTTTTTTTAAGATACTGCTGGATAGGAGCATTCTTTATTTTGTTTATTTTGATAAAATCCCAACATTGCTTATGGAAAGCAGATGCTTCTTGCAGAAGCCATTGCCAGGTTCGCATTCCAGGTTTCCATCAGGTAACTTTGATGGATGTTTTAAACCCCTCACACTAGTGGGTTTTGTGCCCTAGGCTGATATTGCCCCCCAATTTCAGTACGTGAAGGTGAGAGGGGAGTGAGAGAGGATGCCTCTCCCTACCTTCACTGGGTGCCTTGGGTGTTGGTGTGGAGAGAAGAGCCAAGGATTCTGGCCAAGAATTCGTGCATCTCTGTATTTTATTTACATTATTTACATTCATGCATCTCTCTAATTTATCGAACATTGTTTGAGTTTTCTGGAGTAAGCCTGACTATTTATTCAGTTATTTATTTACTTGTTCTACGAAGGTGCCTGGAGCCAGGGCTGGGAGGAGATACCTCGGTGCAGGGAGGCGAGGGATGGCAGAAGCAGACCGGCTGCCCAGCCAAGGACTGGAAGGAGCAAATATTTCCATTATCCAGGGGCGGTATCCTACGCCTGCTATAAGTGCTAACGAGAGCCGGCGCGCAAAGCGAGAGCACAGAGCGCTGCTGTGCCTTGTGCTGCCCGGGAACGCGGGGAGACACAGCAACGCGCAGCAGAGCTATGGGTTTCCAAAACCTGCATTCAGCTTTGGCACAATACAGCCACTGTAGAAGAAGACATTTAGGAACAAAAAATAAAGCTTGAAGCTTCAAGAACAGGCTGCCAGAATTATTAAGAAAAACATCAAAATGATGCCATTAAAAACAGATGGGGATTCTATAAAGTATTGAAAAGAAAATGTTTAATTATGAGCCTTATGCAAAACCCATCAAAGTTGGATTAATATTATAGTGCTGTTGCTGTAGAGGGTTTAAGTAGTCCGTGGTGGAACATTAATCTTTCACTCCTTTAAAAATAATGTTTTCCTTTTGTTGATGACAAATTCCATCTCTTCACTGTTGAAATCATATATCCAGATTAATAGCATCTAACATAATGAAATCAAAAGGCGCAGGTAATATGGATTAGTTTAGAAAACAACAGCAACGAGGGGAAAAAAAAAGACTCAAGGGGAAAAAAACCTTCACTGGATGAGTGCTTTTGTCAACATCACCATATTTTTTCCTGTTGTTAAAGGATGAGGGAGTAGTCTCTTTTCATAGGTATCATTGTCTGTCTGGGATATCATGTCATGGCTGTATATCCACAGTATTTCTAAAACTGTGTCAAACAGAGGATGCTTTACAATTTTTTGAGGTGGGGGAGTCTTGTCTGTCTTGAGTTTCTGGAAGATTGCCCACGGCTGTGCAATCTGAACATCTCTGGCAAAAAGTGCTGCCACGAATCTGCCTTTCCCAGCTCAGCTGGCTGGAACAGCTAGAAAGAGTTTCTGGGATTTTATTTAATAAACGTATCTGAAGTGTGGAGTTGCTGGTGCAGGCAGGGTGATTTTGGGAAGGCTGGGCTGCAGGGTTGCTTTTCCCACCTCCCCTCGCAGCGGCATCACGCCGTCCCCTCTGTCTGCGAGGGCTTTGGGCTGCCTTGGCGGACGCTCCCCCGCAGGGACCGGCCGCTGCCCGGCGTTCCCCACCGCTGCCGGGATCCGTACCGCCTGCCTGCGCGGACGGGTTTGTTCTCCAGGCCAGGAGTTTCAGACAATCTCCTTCTGCATCGATCCGGTTGAGCATTGAAGAATATAACAAATTTTTTCTTGTGCGTCATGATGCTTTTGAGTTCCTCCCTGGTGGGGTCGGGCACAGGTGTGAGCTGCTGCTTGGGGTGGGAGAAAAACCCAAAGTAAAGCCTTTGCCCTCCGGCCTCTGTTGTCCTGGTGTCTGGACTTGGACCTCTTAGATAAATGAGGCAAGGAGGTTTTGTTCCCATGTTTTTTCTCATCACCTATTCTCTCTTCAGGGCCAGGTCGTGGTGCTCGGTGCATTAGTCCATGTGTTGGGATTCACCGCCCCCGCCCTCCATCACGTGTCTTTCCAATGTTAGCAGCCAACTCTGTGCACGAAGCTCTGCCTGTGCTGGTTAGTGCTCAGCTCCTTTATACAATGAACCATAGGGTCAAAAACCTGTATGCTGTATTCGCTTAATACACCAGGAACAATTTCCCTTCTTCCTTTTCACCCCCCACCCCCCAAATAAAAAAATCTCTGCTATATTGAATCACCAGGTACACCAAAAGAAGAAGGCTCTTATTTTAGCAAAAATATCAACACTGACTGCCAAGGTAGATTTAAGGTATTCATTACAAAATATTTTGTCCTGGGCTTTAAGAATAATGCACTTTCAGTACAAAGAAATGGTTATTCTGAACATTGGACATTTTTTTAGTTATTTACAATAGGTTTCAAGATTTAGAATTACCATGAAAGATTTACTTATATTGCAGTTCATGTAAAATTTAAAATCAATAAAGTAAATAAATTTAGCTTGTCTGCCTGAATCGATTTCCTCCTATGCTAACGCAGGCCTGTAATACTGTACTTTCTTATCTCCGATGTCATCCTCTAGTGATAGTTTCAGTTGCAATTCTGCTATGTTATCATGTCCTTTGCGACATAGTGTGCCTCTGAGTCACCCGCGACTTCAATATTTCAAACCTGGGTTATGAACGCCGAGCGGGGAGCCGCTGGCTGCGGGGAGCCAGGCTCCCTCCCAGCCCCTGCTCTCGCAGCCGGCAGACGGGGGAGAGCGGGGCTGGTCCCCGGGTAAACGGAGAAAGGGAAACGTTGCTGCCGAAATAAGGTAGCTGGGCTCCGGCGCTGCGGAGATATGCGTGGCAAAGAGCTGCGAGGTCCTTTGGCAGGGCATCCTCACCGGAGAGGGAGGAGGGACTGCCCCTTGTTTTTCCCACTTTTTCCAAAGATGCCGATCTATGGCTTGGGAACAGACAGAGCTTCCTTTTTTGTTTTTTTTTTTTTTTCTTCATTTGTAGGATTTAAATGGTGATGAAAAGCAAATGTGCTCATCCAGCTGTTGTGTTGGTATGTTCCACAGCATGAGAGACAGGGCAACTGCAGCATGCGCTGGAAGAGGAGAGACACCCCTTGGTGGTTTTTCCTTGAGTTTGCCCTCTTATTTTTCTTTTATATAGATGCTTTGGTCAGAGGTACCTTGTAAGTGGTCATAGATGATTCGCAATGGAGGACTGGCTTCCGAGCAGGATACGGGGCTGGGACAGTGAGCAGCCCATGGTCTATGTGTGGGTGATCTGGATCCCAGAGATCCACAGCTGTTTTGGGGGACGTCTCTTATCTCCCACCCAGGGCAGCACCTTCCAGTGGGGCAATGGGAGCAGACTATGACCATATCGAGGTTACATCAACCAACTTACATTTCAAATGTGTGGAACACAGGAAGGGTGGGCAAGCACCAGGGAAGCTTTGTGCAATGGTGGGTTGCTGTATTTAATCTTTGTTTCAGGACCCAAATGAAAACGTTACCCAAAATTATAATTGGGGGCTACCAGTATCCTTTGGCACAAAAATAAATCCTTTAGTTGTTCCCAGTCTGTAACGTGAAATTGCTTTCTCGATGTTTTCTTGATCTATGGCATGACTGGTAATGGCTTTATTGCATTGACAGGTTTGGTTTTCTGATGAAAAAGTCATTATCTGTTGCTGAATGGAGGACAGTGGCTTTATTTTACAAGTTCAATGATTTAAAGTTTGGTCCTGTTCTGCATTGGAACAACCCAAAACTTTGCAAACAGGTTTGTAAAGTTGAGTTACGTGGCAATGACAGCGTCCACACCTGAGCATGGCTTCCAATTCCATCTGTCTCTCTGATTAGAAGTAACTAGAGGGTCATGGATTTCGTACCTCAAAAAGTTGTCAAAACTGATACACCTTTGGAAGATGCCCTGGCATGAATGAAATGCCACGCTGAAGGAAAACACTTGCTCAGAAATGTTGCAGCCAGCTCCAGGTTTAACCCTTTAAGCTTCATTAGGGTTCCCCACAGAAGCACAAATGATAATGTAAGCTGTGGACCTACCTTGCAATGCTGTCAAGAAGTTTGCCCAGCAGACTAGACACAGCTGCACCGTTAAAAGGATTTGGAGGAAAATAATCCTTGCAACAATAATAATCTAAAACTGATGAACTTTAAAAATATTGGATTTACTTATTATAAAAGGAAACACATAAATACAAATGCTTTCATTCTGGGTCTGGCAAAAGAGTAACTGTTTTTATAGCCAAGCAAACACTGTTCTTCTAAGGCAGTACTCTGGTTTCATGTGAAGTGAAATGTTCCTTTTTTATTACTTGCAAAAGAAAAGAAAATATCAACCCCGTCTGTCAGTGTTGCTGTCGAGTTTAAGATGGAGCACCCTTCCGGAAGCTGCGAGGAAGAGGTCTGTAAAATGTTAGGCAGACTTTAAAGAAAAAAAAATAATAAGGAGAACAGAAAACAGAAAAAGAGAGGGCATAGTGTAATAATAATAATAATAATACAAAAATAATAACAATAATAAAAAAAGGGGCAGATTTCTTTCTGGTTTAAGGATAAATTCAAGTGAAACCAGTAATGTTGTGCTGCATTTATACCAGTGCAGCAGCAAAAGGTTTACATATGTCCAAAGCTCATGAATTTGAGCAAATAAATACAAGCTATGTAATCAGTTTTATTTGTTTTCTGACTCATGTCTGGTGCATGGAGGGGAAGAGGCTCCAGCTAGAGGAGCAGAATTGTCCTTCAGGCCGGAGCTGATGGTGAAGTTGTAGCATTAAGTTGTATAGAGTTGCAGGGTCACTGTTTCAGCTCTGTAGCTGCTGGCAGCTTTTGCAGGTGATTTTAAGCATGATGTTATTCTAGCCTAAATACCATTCATATACCATGTTGGTCAGCCTTAGAGAAAACAAGATGTACTGGATTGGGTACGTGCATTAATGACCAGGTTTTCCCAGATGCAGAGCTGTACAACTCCTGAGGCTGTTTCTCACTAGAAAACTTGGCCAAGATGCAGGGAATTGGGCTAATTAAGAAGATGTTAAACACAGCTCTGCAGTAACAGCAGCTGACTGGCACGTTGTCTGGAACAAGAGGCATACTGAGCCCGGCTGTCACGAAGCTGAGAAAGGAAGAGCCTGTCATTTTATTAACTGCAAAATCGTGTTTGATTGTGTTAGCGAGGCTCTCCCTGAGCAACGTAGCCTAATTTTCTGAGGAGGGCAGAGTGGGTGCCCGCAGGCGGAGCACCGTGCTCCCAAGGTCAGCCTGGGCTTTCATTTTTTCCCCTTGTTTTTTTTGTTAAACGGAGCTATGTTGTCAGAAGTGAGCAGTGGTGGCTAGTCTCCTAAGCACCTATGGATAGGCTTGAACAAGTGTTTGATTTTAAAACTACTAAGCATCAAGTCAAGACACTTGCTGTCCTGTTCTGCACTGTTGAAAATCAGACCGCTTCTCCTGGCACCGAGATAAGGGGCAAGAAAATGTCTTTAGGGACCCATTTAGAAACGGTTCAGATAGCCTAGCCCAAACTTTGAGATCTTTTTCCTTTCTATGCCTATTTAGTAAATAGATAAATAATCCCATGCAGTGCCATTTTTAATTCTATTATCTACTAATTTTTCCCTGAGGACATAAGCTGTGTCCCTGCACAGAGTGACTGAGCTTTATTTCTGCACCCAAGAAGTTGTGATGCTCTGCAGCTCTGCAGGAAAAGCTCAGTCCATGCAAAGCAGAAATGCTTAGGACCAGCCAGGAATATTTCTGAGTGTATGTAATCAGCGGTGAGCTTGCAGACTTTATTTAAACCTTCAACTTTTCTATACTTAGATTGTCAAATATTTTAAGCCTTTCCACCAAGTCATCCCTTCCACTCCTTTTTAATTTTGTAGAATTTAATTTTGAATTTCTATTCACTGAATGTGATTGTTTGGGTTAGCTAAGTGTGATTGTATTGACTTTGGGTTGCATTCCTGTAGTTAGCAATTGTTATATGAATAAGAGATACCCTTTTGTCCTTGGTTTTGTCATTTATTTATAGAAATAAAAGCTAAATTTTTTTCTGTTTAAGTAGTACTTTGGGTAACTGAGAACAGGTTCAAAACTGCAATATGGTCCCAAAGAAGTCACAGCCATAGCTCTGTGCTGGTCAGGGTAAGTTTTTCCATTATCTCACATTTACATTTTTCACCAAGAACCATGAAATCTGACTCCAAATAAAAAAATATGTTTGTTTGTTGTTTTCCAAGTAATGAAAACAGGTAAGGCCCTCTCCTCCCTTAGGCAGGCAAGGGCACTTCCATCAGAGGTGTTGTCGTGTTCAGACTGAGGTGCTGGGCTGGTTCTCCGATGCTCAGTGCGATGCCTTTAACTCAGCCACCCACACAGTGACTTCTGCCCATCATTTCACAGAGCTCCCGAGCGTAATGCCACAGAAATACGAAGCTATGATGCCAATCGCCGTTCACTGACCACTACCATGTGCTTAACCTGGTGTTTCCTTGGAGAGGGGTGATATGATAACAGGCTAGGGTTTTAATTTTAATGGCTATTAATGTGTGATCCTGTGCAGTTTGGGGTGCATTAATTAGGATGTGGGAATAACTGAAAACAGGGATGGGTCAGGCTGACAAGCTCCTATATTCTTAATGCTGTCATATCAAGTCTTTATATTGATCCAGCTGCTGGACTCCTGTATACAGTGCTTCACTTTGAGTTGCAGATGACATCGAATTCATGTCTGTGCTCATCTTCCTCAAGACAGAGAAAGAAGATACTGGAGGAGGGACATGATGTCAAATGGGCAGCCTTGGCTTACAGAGATGCCTGTTTTCCTTGCTCCCATACACACAGACCCAGCTGTAAATGTCAAATACTCCCAGTGTTTTACTCTGGGTCTTATTCGCAATGAACATCAAGAACTTGCAGTGAACAAAATATTTGTGCAAACCGTGAAAATGTAAGGTAGGAGCCCAGCCCTGGTTAATTTAACTGTGTACCTAGAAAGCTGTAAAAAATCTTCCCTCCTGGCACCAAAGAGAGCGTGAGAGCCCATATCCATAGTGCAAGGTAAATATGAGAGGGTAGAGCGGGGAGACACGTGGATTTTGGGGCAAGCTTGGCTTGACCGCGCTCAGCCCTTGTTTCCCTGCAGCTGGAGGGGACGCGCAGGATGTCCCCATCCCCGCCACGTGCTCCGGGCAGCAGGATGGAGGGTCTTAGTGATCTCTGTGGGCCACGTGGCAGGATTTATTTTCTGAGCGGCAGTTTCTGCTCTTATAACGCAGAGTTTGAGACAAGCAAATTTAAAAGGCTTTTAAAAAGATATTATTGGTCAATTTATTGGTCAGCTCCAGCTGCTGCCATTTCAGGTTGACGATGGCTCTTTTCCGTCCTCCCTTTGCACGTAGAAATCGGGCGCGATCCCGGGTACGAGTGCATCCTCACCGAGCTCCTCTTGGGCCGAGGGGCTTAGGTATTTCTCATGGCCTCGGCGCGCGTTTTCTATGCTATCTCCAAAATCAGCCCTGCGCCTCCTCCTCCTCCTCGTTTATCAGCCAGAGCACACAGACAGATAACATCCTCGTGACGTGGCCCTGACCTTTGTCAACCTTTGTTAAGGCTCCATCTGAAGTCCGGCCGAGTGTTTGTAAACAGGATGTAATTAAGGCTGGGAACTGACAGCGCCTGATGGGAGGACAATGCGGAGCTGGCGGGACCCGGGCTGTCAGATGTCCGCCCGCATTGTGCTGCCGGTGCCGTCGCGGTAATTGGTGTCCTCTGGCCGAAGGAAGTGCACTCAACTCGGATTAATCTGCCGCGGTGCGGAGGCCATCCCCACCAGCGCGAGTGTTTCCTCCGATAAACCCCTCCGGCCCCTCAGAGCGGGGCGGAGGGAGCCAGGAGAAAGCTGTGAAAGTTGAGACCGCGGTGACAGGTGCCCACCAAAAACTGGGAACAGGAAAGGTGTGTGGGGAGAAAAACCGGCAAAGACCAGACGTCTTCGCGGCTCGCCTTATCGGCTGGGCAAGCGGGAGAGGTCGCGAGCTTATCGCGCTTCGGGGCAGCCGCAGCGAGCGCGGGAAGGTGAGCGCGCAGAAGGGCCGCCGATAAACGCCGTCTGCGGGCCGGGGCTGGCCGGGCGCTGCAGGAGCAGGCGCCCGTGGCAGGGTTAGAGCAATGGTTTGGTCCCAGATTTGGCCCTGGACAGAGTTCAAAATACATATAAATATATATATACACACATACACGTTTATATGCTTAAGTATAAAGAGTATATAAATGCACATAGATGTACGTGCACATATTTATATGAAAACTAAACCTCATAATTGAAGCAGCAATGTTTTTCTGGCTTTTTAGTTTAGTTTTTTTAGGTTTTAGTTTAGTGTTTTTTGTTTGTTTTTTTTTTTAAATATCCTGATCAGGTTTTATAGCTTATTTTGTAGACCTAAACTGGTGCATAAATAGCAAGAGTAGAACTGACTGAAAGTAAAACTGAAGCAGAGTATCCCATTTCGTTTGCCCACTGCTCGTCCATGGGTGCAGAAGAAGTTTGGCTTTAAAATAATTTTATTTTTCATTACCTAAAATAAGCAAGTCTGTTTTAAAGTATATACCTTTTATTTTTAGTTTTTAGAGATTGAGATGTCTGTCCATGCTAACCTTAAAGTTAGATAAATATTCATGGATGCACACTGATCTAAGAAAATATATAGCATTCTCACTTTTTTGGCATACATGTGCCTAAAAATGTTATGGTATGTTTTTCTTGTAGGATTTAAATTATGTCATCAACTTAAGGGTTGTACTGATCGCACTAATACTTCAGGTTTATTCACTTAGAGTTTAATGCAACGCACTGGATTCCATATTCATTAGGAATTTCAAAATTGCCATTTTTATATGAGAAATAAAGACGTGCCCATGAACATGAATCAGTGAATATATGAAAAGGCATATGACAAGGTCTGTCTTAAATATAGAGAGCAGATGCTTTGGAAATTCAAATAACACTATGGCAGTTTCCCAAGATAACATCCTTCACAGCATCCAAGCACAGGCCATTCATTGAACATTTTAAACCCTGTAATTTAAGGCTGGAGGAGCCGGATTGCGCTGCTATTGAAATCCGTAGTCAGATTCTTGTTCTACTTTGCTCCAAGGAGAGGTGAGCAGTAGGAGGGGGATTCCCGATACCCCCAGCCCAAGAGCTCTGCTGTGTCAGAAGGAAAAGAAGGTGGCCACTGTGCTGGGAGCCGTCGTACGCCCAAATGGCAGCGACTTTCAAGTGAACTAGGACAAAAAAGGGCTCCTGTAACTTTTTCCCACATTTTTGGGTCTGCCCAAGAAGGAAGCCTTAAAAATAATGGAAACACTAACCAAAAATCCACCTCTTCCCAGGGGGGAGAAGTGATTCCCAGCAGCCTACAAAAAGACTTAAAAAAAAAAAAAAAATTTTTTTTCTGAGTGTGTGTATGTAAGAAGACAAACGAATTAATATTTTTTCCTCAATATGAGATGCAAACCAGAAAAATATTCTTTGGCAGTCTTGAGAGTCATAGTTTACTCAACTCAGAAATACGTCTCAAAGTTCAAACCAAAGTTGACCAGTACTCCAAAGCTGCTTATAGCCGCAGATAGAGATGTTTGTTTCCAGATGTTAATGGGAATAAGGTAGAAAAGAACAATAACGCCTGGAGCCCGTTGAATGGGAATGCCTTTTTTCCTATATTGGATCGTACGTAGTTGTCAGACATCCATATCCCGGCGCTCGTCAGACAGGCAGGGAGCACGGTGGTGTTAGAAGGTTTGCCAGGTTTGGTTTTATGTACACGTGTGTCTCGTCTGCAGAGCGCAATATGAAGCGGAGCCCTTCACTCAACAGGAGCAAATAAATACAAGAAAGCAAAGGCTGAGTACAACACCCTTGGGAGCGGAACAGGGCAGGAGAGAAGGGGAGGATGGACGAAAGCCGCTGAGAGGTGCAAACTGGCTCATGGCTAGAGAGAGACGAGGCAAATCAGGGCAAAATAGTTCCACTTAACCTACCTAACCTGCTTAACTAAATAAACCATTACTGCAACATATAGCGGGGTTTCCTTTAAAGACAACTGTCATTAGATGAAAGAGTTAAAGACAGAAAGCTCTGAAAGAATTAACTTTGATGTTTGAATATATTTTTTGGCACGTAAATACAACCGCCAAAGGAACAAAATACCCAATGCGGTGAACATAAGGGGGTTCGGGGGGGAGGGCGGGTTGTTTTTTTTTCGGTAGGTAAATCATTTTCTTTTTAAATGAAATTCTGTTTGACTGCATGAAATATGAACAGTAATTAAATGCACAGTCTGTGGGCCTTCCATACTTTAAAGCTCTTTCTTAAAAAAAAACCCAACACAACTGCTCACCTCAGACAGGCCAATTACCCAAGAATGATGGAGTCAAGAGGAAAGTAGCTAAATTTCTTTACTTGAATGATCACAACCACAAGCCAGTGATTAGTCCCTGCAGCACCAGCGGGGATGTGGTGGGGACACTCACATTGGAAGACTTCAAATAGTCATTTCCTTGGTTAAAATAAAATCTGACTGCACTAAATAGACAGTTTTTAATCTCAATTGGACATCTGAAGATTTCTCAAGCTGTTGTTGGCTGCGGCAGAAACAAATTTTTCTGCTTTGTTGATTAAACCAGTGGTCTCCACCATTGCTTATCGGCCTGCGACGAGCTGTTCTTTTTAATTAAAAGTGAGCCACCACGAGAGAGCAATTAACAGCTAGTAATTACTGTGCTCTTCAGAACTGCAACATTTTGCCTTTCATTCCAATTATATAATGGACAAGTGGCTTTTTGATCTTCAAATTAGTGAGCTCTTGTACTATTTGTTTTGAGGCAGATTTGGAAGGTTA